>NC_137810.1:13493242-13548242 GCF_963921795.1 Nannobrachium achirus | reverse complement strand
AAGCCGCGCAAAGCTTTAATGCATGACTAGGAAGGCGTCCAAAAAGACCAGAGTAAATAAAGGAGGGAAAAGATGAAATGCCTGCGACAGTGAGGCAGACAGCTGAACAAACGCACTGACTTAGAAAATGGGCCTAACGGCTCCACTCCTCCACTCCGCTCCCCCTGCACAATCAACCGTGTAAATTATTGAGATATCATGAAAAATAAATAGTTCAATAAAAAAGAAAATAACAGCGTTGCCAAGCTCCAATTACGCAGTTTAGCTGCATATATCAGTGGGTGTTTTTTTTTTCTTCTCCCTCCTTAGTTGTAATGAAAGAAAAAGAGCAGTGTTTATCTGGGAAACAGTATAGTGGAACGTCTCGGCGGGCAACGAATCCCAAAGCAAAAAAGGGGGCCCAAGAAGTGCCTCCGCAAAGCGCGGCTCGCCGACAGCCTTTTATTCATCCACCCCAACGAGGTTATCTAAGAAATCAAATCAGGCGAACTTGACATGGCTCACTTCCAATCCGAGTCAGGGGCCAATCTCAGTCGCCGGCAACAGTGCCGTCCTTTGAAGCGGGCGAGCCGGATGAGTCCGGCAGAAGGGGCTGTGTTAAACGCCCATTGTTTTAGCGGTTTGAGCCTTTATCCCTGTGTTCTCCAGTGGCACTTCCTCAAAGAGCAGTGCCCTGGGAATCCGGGGCGCTTTGAGCCTTGGACTACCCCTCTTCCTCTGGTCTCTATACATGTGATCTGCTTGATTTTAATGAGGCCGCGTGGACCCCCTGTGATGTGCCTTGGAGGATGGGGGGGGGCGGGGGGGAGGGGAGAGTGGGGAGGTGTTGCTGCTCTAGCTCTGGGGCTGTGACGGTAGCTTCAACACCAGTGACCCCCCCACCCCCTCCCTCCCACCACCACCCGTCCTTTCAGCCAGGCCTCTCAGGCACTTGTAATGTTTTATTAACCAGGTTCATTGGTTCATGCTCTTCTGAGGGGGAAGACTCACGGCCTGTCAATCATCCGTGTCTAAAACGTGCGCCGCTGGCCTCGCGGTGGGGCCCTGCATGCGCGTGTCCTCGTGCGCCGCGGCGGATCGATAAGAAATAACATGTGAACGATGCCACGCGCGGCCGGGGATGTCGACAAACGCCGCCGCACCTGAATATTCGAGCGACCTAGGGGGACTCCTCTCTCTCTCTCTCTCTCTCTCTCTGTTCAGAGCACCATGGCAGTAATTACACATTTAGGCCTAGAATTATTGAATGCTTTAACTTTTGAAAAATAGCAGATATACAAGCTCACAGCTGTGAGCTTGTAGTTCTGCTATTTTTGAAAAAGTTGTGAAAATGTGTGCAAATCTTTGAATATAGTATTTTTAAAGCGATATTTTGATTCTGGATAGATACCTTTAGATAGATACCTTTATTATCCCAAGGGGGAAATTGGGGGGTCCCTGGAACTAAATATTTTGAGATGGGGGTCCGTGGCCAAATAAATATCAGTTTGGGGGTCCTTCACATGAAAAGGTTTGAGAACCACTGACATAGTAGTCTCTCAAGAACAGACTAACTGAGCTCCAGTTAAGTGAAAAGGACCTTTTCTTTGACGATGGCTGGCCAGATCGCTGACATATAGAAACATAGGGTTTTTCAAAAAAAACCTTAGAAGGATTCAAAAGACACTTATAGAATAGGGTCAAAATTCAAATTTTCACGATTTAAAAAAAATAGCAGATCTACAAGCTCGCAGCGCAGCACTCGGTGCCGCGCTGTGAGCTTGTATATCTGCTGTTTTTCAATAGTTTAAGCATAAAATAATGACACACAATAATGTGTACCCGTTGTAAATGGGTTAAGCAGAGCCACTAATTAGCCCTGTCATGCAGGAATGATGAAAATGTGTAATTACTGTTATGAAGGATCATTTAGTGTATTAGTAGCGGCTCAGGGCTCTCTTCCTGTGTGGGAACCACGTGCTGTGTGTGTGTGTGTGTGTGTGTGTGTGTGTGTGTGTGTGTGTGTGTGTGTGTGTGTGTGTGTGTGTGTGTGTGTGTGTGTGTGTGTGTGTGTGTTTAAAGCAACGGTATAGTGGGATAACAGGAGCTAGTGTTGATTCTGTTAAACATCTGCCTCTGTGTACATCGTCTTGTCGGGTGGAAAGGAAACCTTATGTCCAAAAAAACGTTTTGTTTATCATTTAAAAAAAAAAAGATTTAAAATAGTGAAAATAGCCGATCTACAAGCACACAACTATCTGCTATTTTCACTAGTTTTGGGCAACAGTATTATATGATGAAGCAGGGCTTTCATTTACGAAAGAAAAATGAAATTTGAAACTTGAAACTTGGAGATACGAGGTTTCTGCCTGACAGTGATGCATGTGTGCGTGCATGTGTGCGTGCATGTGTGCGTGCGTGCGTGCGTACGTGCGTGCGTGCGTGCGTGCGTGCGTGCGTGCGTGCGTGCGTGCGTGCGTACGTGCGTGCGTGCGTGCGTGCGTGCGTGTGTGTGTGTGTGTGTTTTCACGCGAGCAGAGCACACAGCACTGAGTCAGAGGTGACATTGTGGAAGGTGAGGCAGGGAGACGGGGGTAAGACATGGCAGAGAGTGCACCCTGAGACAGGATCTGCGACAGGACTGTCATGTCACCCATGGGGGCTCTGCACCCTCCCCGCTGAGAGCTTCCTTGCACCAGCAGTCCGCTTGTTCCCATCGTTCGCCACCCAAGACAATCTTCCCAGGGACTTGTCATGTACATTATACAGGCCTAATCAGGCACTCTATATAAAAAATAAATACAAATATTTTTTTCAATTAAACAACAGCTGAGAGACTTCCTTACCTATGTTGACAAATTACATTTGATTGTGAAGAATAAAATCTACTGAGTGACTTCTCATGAATATGATAATGTATCATCAAATGGTGGGGAGACTTTTCGGAGGACAATGCAGGCAGACTGGCGTGTCTATCCCATCGGCTATGACTCACCTCATACTTGACGTTACTGCCGACCATTTTCCCTGTATGTGCTGTGTTTGAATTTCAAGGAAGCCATTGGATTCCATGAATTTCCGCATTGAAAACAAACCAGGTTCGGTAACTTTTCAATGATGGAGTATATAAACAAAAGTCGTTCAAATTAAGAATAAACTGCAAAATGGTCGATGTATGATATACACTGCCGGAGCTGTGAAAGGACAATGACATGTATTGACGCTGGTATGGAGTTTTAACTATTTTAACTATTACTCTCTGGAAAATCTTACATTCATGCTTATTATTCAAAAGCATGAACTTTTTAATAATAAGAATTCAAGATAACAACTTTTACTTGTAGTTGAGTATTACTTACTTATCTATACTTTAACTCAAGAAAATCTATCATGTTAGTTTACCTAATCTCTTGTGGAGAACAGGTGTCTGCACTGGGATCTCCTGTGGGTGAGGATCGGTGATTAACTAGATAATTAATTGTTACAAAAACCAAACAAACACAGATTGATTCTGCAAGGGGTGAACACACCTGGAGTCACAAGCCAGGTTTTCCTAATGAGGAGGACACACCGTGAACGTGGAGAGAGACCCGGGGCGGGTACAAGAGTATAGGAAGAGCCATGCTTAATCGCTCTGAACTATTCCTCAGTGTGTGTCACTAATGTATCCTATCGTGATCTGTGGGCATGTGCAACAAGGCAGGTCTCCAAGTACGCTGGTGGCTAATGCGAGCTGAGGCGATGTTAACATCATTTGATGTATGCAGGGATACTGCAGCCCTCTCCAAAACCTCACAGGTAAACACACTGAGACATCTTTCTCTCTCTTTCTCACGCACACACACGCATACACGCATACAAGCACGCACGCGCACACACACACACACACACACACACACACACACACACGCGCGCACACACACACACAATTTTGAGGAGCAGTCTATGAGAAACATCTGTTCCAGTCACGGCATCTCTTTCTCAATTACAGCAACATTTGAATCCAGACAAGTCATTATCATTCACCTAAGAGAGCATTACCAAGCGGCGAATGGAGGGCAACACACCTCAACTCTCCATAGGATTGCAATCTTTACAATTCACATCACATTTTGAAACTCTCCCCCGTTTACTAATGCGGTTTAGTGGCTCCACTGGCAGTCAAACCAACAGTGTGTTTTCAATTACGACTGCAAATGGATGAACAGAAACCTGCTGCATCGTGCAGACCCAGATTGAGGTTCACTAGTCATGTGTGTTATGGGATATGTCATTCCAATTGGCTTTAACACCTTTTAAGTTTTAAGTTTGAAAATCCATCAACTATCCTCCTGACACATGCCGTCAGACCAACTCTGTCAATGCAAAATGGGTGTGGGTTGGGGTGTGGTGGTGTTCGCTGGTTCGCCACACAGTAATGTTGACTGTTGCCGCTAGGGGATGGTATGGTGCTTTGTGTGGCATTTCCAAAAGATATATATATATATTTTTTTTTTCTTTGTAAATGGCTTGCAAGATTTCCAAATGTAATAACTAAAGTTACTAACAACCTAATGTATAGCTTCATGTATTTTAGACAGTGTTTAGTCAGGAATCAGGATCGAAACATCTAACTACTAGTTAGCTTTCATGTCACTCTCACCAAGCTTCTGCTGGATTTATGTATTTATCTTACTGTTTATCAGACTTTAAAATACGACTAATAACAAAAAACTAAAATCAAAGGTAAAATAAAATGTTGTCACATTTGTGGTGCCCACTATTGGCTGAAGTGAAATTACTCTTCGCTCTGCGTTGTATAGGGGGAGGGGCCCCATATGTGATTTGGTTGAGCGGGTTGATCGGACAATGCATCCATGATTTTTGTCCCTTTGTTTTTGTTAAATAACTTTGGAAGCCAATTGGTATGGAATTCCAAACAATTAAATGATACATCTTCATCACATGACTCCATGAATATGTGTATAATTTGTGTGATTTCTGGCCAAAATCTGAATATGAACTAAGTAGCAAAATATTGGTTTTCGGGTGGAATGTATTCCTGGGACTACTAGGCTAACGGACAAATAGATTGCCACTGATTGGTCCAATTAGCTGAGGAATCAAGATAGACCGACAGACAGACACAAACAGACAGACAGACAGGGGCGAAAACATAATCTCATAATAATATGAAGAAACTATACAGTGGAGACCATACACTGTTGGATTCAATATAGTTCATTTCTTCTACTGTATGTAACTAATGCATATACAGTGGAGACCATACACTGTTGGATTCCATATAGTTCATTTCTTCTACTGTATGTAACTAATGCATATACAGTGGAGACCATACACTGTTGGATTCCATATAGTTCATTTCTTCTACTGTACGTAACTAATGCATATACAGTGGAGACCATACACTGTTGGATTCCATATAGTTCATTTCTTCTACTGTATGTAACTAATGCATATTAAAAACAAAAACAACAACAATGGCCAGAGGCAGTGCGCCTCCTTCCAGGTGGACCATGGGAGCAGAGAAAAGGCCTCTTTCTGCGATGCACCCCATCATGTCGTGGTGAGAGGCAGGCTCAGGAGAGGAAAGTGACATTTAGGAAGAGCTAAAAACAATGGAACAGTATAGTGCTTTAATGTCTCATAAGACATGCTCTAAACATGGCTTTCCCATCTGAGAGCATCTCCATGCTGAGTCAAGTGCACTAACTGTGCATGAAAGAGCCTGTTCCCCCAGGACCAGACTGTCTGATACCCGCAAGAATAAACTGGCCTTTAACTCCAAAGCTCTGCAGCGCACAAAACACACAATGCTTCCCCCAGCCAAAGGGACATATACTGTAGCAGCAGTGATGGAAGAAGTACTCACATGTTTTACTGAAGTAAAAGTATCAATGCTGCAATGTTAACAGTAGTCCTCGTATTCAAAATGTACTTGAGTAAAAGTGCAAAAGTATTGCCAGCGAAATATACTCTAAGCACCAAAAGTAAAAGTACTCATTGTGCAGAATATCCCATTTTACAAGCTCAAAATGTATTAAAAGTATTTTGAAAATAGCCAAAAAATGGCCGAAACGTATATACAATAATAGGGCTGAAGTGGTTAGTGTGTTTTGTCATAATAATCTAAATCTACAAAGTAACTACAGCAGTATATATGTTACAGTCATTTTGGGTAACTCAGTGAGACTGTGGTAAGAGCGCTTGTTTTGTAGTTCACCACACACTAATCACCACCAGATGGCGACGCAGCCATTCAATAGTGAAGGCGCTGACACTTGGACAGGGCGTTTATCGTGGGCTTGCCCAGGCCTTACGGCCTGGGCATAAATATAACGATTGCATTCACCACGGCTTCGTAACTCGCGCAGCGCTCCGCCGGCCGCGTGGCTTGGCGCTGTCACTTGGACAGGGCGTTTATCGTGGGCTTGCCCAGGCCTTACGGCCTGGGCATAAATATAACGATTGCATTCACCACGGCTTCGTAACTCGCGCAGCGCTCCGCCGGCCGCGTGGCCCTGGCCCGCTCTTCGCGGCCACTCGCGCCTGCGGCGCTCGGGGGCGAAGAGCAGGACCAAGGTCCGCTGGCCTTCGCGCCGCTTGCAATGTCGTGGACAATCGAGTGGCTCCGCCTGGAGGACGTTGTTGTGGCGACCGCTTGTTCCGCCCCGTGCGGCACGGCAAGCGCTCCGTTTCTCTATCTCACCGTTTCTCTATCTAACCGTGACATATATATTGTAGTGGAGTAAAAGTACAATATTTTCCCCTGAGATGTAGTGGGGTAGATGTAAAAAGAATTGTAAATACTAAAGTAAAAATACCTCAAAATCGTACAGTACAGTACAGTACAGTACAGTACAGTACAGTACTTAGAGTATACTGTATGTACTTGGTTACTTTACGACACTGCTTAGTAGGACTAAACCAAGGTTACACATCTGTAGAAATCCTGCTACAGTAACCTTTGCCAGTGACATTAAGTCACCTGAGAACCAAAGTCAAGAATAAGATGTTCCTTTTTCTTAGCGACTCCAGCACAATAGGCAGTGGTTGCTATGATTTTCAACACATTTACAGAGGTATGTGAAGGTGATGTAAGTGTGTGTTCATGGACAAAGTCAGTTTAAATTCAACCTCACACACAGATAATTATAGCCTAACCGCCTAACTGAGTTGTGAGCTAGATAATGTGGTTACGGGTGTGCTACATCATTTATTAAATATTTGTCAGGAAAAGTATGCCACAACACGTAATGAAAACTGAAACAGTCAAGTGGTTTGAGATTTACACTTCTCTGCTGAACAAGCTGGTAAAACGTGTCGCCGCTGGTTACCATTTCCATAATAACCAGCCAGCTCTGCAAAAATGACATGACACAAATTACCCAACATTACTGGCTATGAGTAACATGTACTGTACGATATGCCCTCAGCCGAGTGATCTCACTTGACCCCTGAATTATGAACACAACATCCTCTAGATGTGCTCTATTTATTCTCCTCATGAATGCTCTATATTTAAACCAATGCTTTCCAAGAAGCATGTTTTCTTCTTCTTCTTCTTCTTCTTCTAAGATTAAAATTAATGGGAAAAAAAGAGAAGGCATCATTGTTCCACCCCGATGGATGGATAGCTCACAACAGTTTGGTGCGGGTGCTCAGGAAAACAAATATTTTCCACTGAGTGGCTGTGGCTGTGAAGTACATAAGTCCCGCAGCTCTGATTTTACATCCTGTCACATTAATGATTCAAAGCACTCAATATAAATATTAAAACTAATAGCTTCACTATTCAGCTATTACTCCATCATTCCCTGAAATCATCATAAAACATTCAGTGCCTTTTAGAAAATTTACACACTTGAATTTGATGGCGGGGAGAGAGAGAGAGAGAGAGAGAGAGAGAGAGAGAGAGAGAGAAAGAGGGAAGCTGTCAGTGCACCAAGTCCTGGAAGCTTAAATAATAGTGGAAAGCTGTTTATGGACCATGCTTTATTTATTCATCGTCTTCAGAGTAAGGTCTTCAGTTTAGATGGGGGTAGAGAGAGGGAGAAAGGGTGAGAGAGAAAGAGAGAGAGAGAGAGAGAGAGAGAGAGAGAGAGACGGCAGAGAGGGAGAAAATTAAAGTCAGATCTATCAGGGGAAAGAGCTGAAACATAACTCTTCCCACAGTAGTGTGATAAAGGGGGAAAAATGCAGCGTCCATGAGATTCCCTGCACAAGGTCAATCAATGGAAGGACTTTAGGTCTAGGAGCAGCTAATGGATTGTGAAGACGCATATAGCAGGGTTATGAATTTTTAACCAATGCCTCCCTTAGACCAGACCTCCATAAATCAATGACGACTTATTGGAGAGGATCAATTATGCAAACTTTAAAACATTTAATGACAGCTAATGAGGCGGTCCCCGGGGGGGGGGGGCTGCCGGGGTGGAACCTGCCCGGTGTCCCTGGATTCACCGGCACGGCAAAGGAGACCGAGAGAGAAGGTCTCCAGGCACAACTTTGAAGGCCACACCTTTACTGACAGTTCAATAGCAGAGCAGATCCTTGGTTGGGGAAAGGACCGGCGGATATTATTGATGTAGCAAAACCCTCTTCTTCGGTAGTTTAAACGAGCACCAAACTTGCTCGGTTTATGTGCCGTGCGATTATTAACTCAGTAGACGAGGCTGAGACATGAGTTTTGGTGTTTGTATCTGCATGTGATTTCGAGTGTGACAGCATGCAGTGTTATATGTATACGTAGCTTCATGTGTTGCTAAAGGTTTTTCCCCCGTGTGGACGAGCGGGAAGAAAGGAAAGCCCACCTTGAGAAGCAAAGCCCCATTATTCGTGACATTTTCAAAAGCTCATCATAGGAAATGCCCTCGGGCTGCCCCCTGTGGCGGTAATCTCAAATCACTGAGCTCTAAACAATGTTAAGCACAACTGCGCACATTAAACAGACTCCCAGCAAATCTGTCCTCTTGACTCGCGTCGTGCACAATGCCCGTGACCCTGCCACCGCATGCTTTTATGCAGTTTGTGTCCTTCGAACAATTCATGATTAATGTATTACCCTCGCTCTTGCTCGTCTAGCCGTCAGACGGTTCAAAGATTGACTGAGCAGAAGCTTTACCTCTTGTTATATAGTATCTACCACAGGCAATAATGTAGCGTTTTCAGCATTTCTCATAATGGGAGTCCTTTCAACAGACGCATGGGATTGTATATGATGGATTAAATACTGCATGGACTGGGATCCAAGGTGAATCCTGCATCATTTAGTAACACGTCGGACACATGCACATAATCAGCACGACAATGTGTTCCCGTATAATATACATACTTTTATGTAATCATCATAATATAATTATGGCGTTTCCTGTGTGACCGTGATGCTTGTGCATTATTAGTGTGATATGTAAGGGGAAACAGAAGAGCAATTCTTCCTCAGGTGACTGAGAATGTTAATGCAGTACGTGATCCGACTGTCAGCACGAACACCAACAATTACATGCTGTAAAGAGGGATGTTATAGTCGGGTTGCGGCGCATGAACCCCTCGTTACAAAGACAAACACACATTTGAGAATCCAGTGGTTCAAAAACCTGGTCTACAGAGATGTAGAAAATGTGACCAGGTCAGATGAGTCATCCTTTGCCAAACACATTGGCGTACACGAAGGTAGCATAACAGGCCTGAATGTTTGCCCCACACAGTGAGGGGGTCAGGTGACCTCCATCCTATGATGAAACACTTCTGTCCATACCTGATGGGACTGATCTCTTCCAGACATACAGTACAATGACCTCATGCACAGCAGGGCACTGAATGGTTTGATGAGTATGGAAACTATGTGAATCGGATCTCAACCTGAACACCTGCGGTATCATTAACCAGTAAGACTCCCTAAATCGGGAGATAAGCGACTGTCAGGTCGCATACACAAACTTTAGAAGGCAATGGTAGCCAATCAGGAGGGAATATGGGAAATGGGACAGATCCATGTTGATGACATGACTGTAGAGATACTGTGTACCGCTTTGCTTGATTTTAGGGCAAAATCTGTAGAAGCAATGTCCAAAAATGTGTTTTGCAAGAATCGGCCTCATGGTGGCGCTAGAAGAGGGCCATGTGAGAAATGAGAATTATTGTGACCCTGAAAAACCTTGTCGCTTGTCTGTCTGACTGTCCGTACGTCCGTACAGGAAGTGATGTCAGTGTGATGTCAGTGAGTCACAGTGATGTGGTACAGAATGACTCATATATGGGCCTAAAAAGGATGTCACGTGACATCGCTTCCTGTACTGACAGTCAGACAAGCTACGAGATTTCTCAGGGTATTAAAGTCCATATATGGTCATTCCCAGAAAAAGAAAAACACCTTTTATGTCCATACATGGAGATTTCTGATGTCATAAATTCCAGGACGAAAATGAGAATGTTAGGGTACCATATATGGCCCATATATGGAGATCCACCGTATCCACCATCTCCATGTATGGGCATAACATAATTATATTGTATGTATATGGATACATATTATTATTAATAAAGGATAAAATAAAATAAAAAGTCCATATATGGTCATTCCCAGAAAAAGAAAAAAAACTTTTATGCCCATACATGGAGATTTCTGATGTCATAAATCCCAGGCCGAAAATGAGAATGTTAGGGTACCCACTTATGCCCATATATGGAGCTCCACAGGCATCAAACCAAGGCCCTAACTCACCAAGGCCCTGCTTGGCATTACTTACATACGTTTTATGCCCATATATGGAGATTCCTATATTGTCAATATTAAGGACATTATTAAAGATATTAGGTTATCAATATTAAGGACATATATGGGCGGCGTGTTCCTCCCTCCGCGTCATCAGCGCCCACACTCTAGGTGGGGTTGGCGATAGGGCCTTTCTGTGTGGAGTTTGCATGTTCTCCCCGTGTCTCCTAGGGTTGATACCCTCACAAAAACATGAACAAACTCCCCCCAGAATGACAACAACTAGAATCGTCAGAGAAACGCTGTGGTTGGCCAGATGGCCAAGAATGTCACCCTGAGGTCGCAAGTCACCCTGAGGTGTCTTACTAGTACATTAGCCTATACTATATTGTTAGTATGGTTGTTTATATCTAACCTTTATATAACTAGAACTTAAAAGTACTTACAGTATATAATACATGATATGACATGATATTTGGTAGCTTGTAGGGGAAACTGTCTCCGCTAGGCCTAATAGCTATTGTTTTTTATTAGAGCCAGTCTGTTATGGTTCAATCTGAGTTCCCAGAAGTTATTTTTAGTTATGGTTCAGCTTTCCTTGTAGCAGCTAGTATATATATAGTTCTAGTGATAGATAGATAGATAGATAGATAGATAGATAGATAGATAGATAGATAGATAGATAGATAGATAGATAGATAGATAGATATATAGATAGATAGATAAAGTCTGCAGGAATGCAAACAAACTTGTAGTGGTTCAGGACAGGTCATTCCATGTTTTTACGACGGGAGGGATATTCATTTTTCATTACTCCATATAATGTATCAATCCCATTGGCAATTCCTTCCAGATGTCGCCGTCTCCCCCAGGGGTTATATGAGCAGCAAACATGGAGCTGATGGACAAACTTATCACCGTGCTAACATCTGTCCCTGCTGCCGTCATTCTGTTGGCTCTGCAGTGCAACCGTTTCATCATTGTGACAGTGGAAGGGAACATGCTCTCCAACTGCACTGAATGGTGTGCACGTTCCCCTGTAAATACTGTGTGCACCCTGAGGAGCACGTGTCATTTCATCTGACTGGCATGTGTTGTGTTGTCCTGGTTTTTCCCTGGCCATGGAGCTGCATGCAGGGTCGTTTTGTCCTCTCTCTAGTGCAGGGTTCCCCAATTAGTTTTCCCCAAGGGCCGAATTATGTCTAGGGTACCAAGCCGAGGGCCACAACATTGCAGGGGGTGACGGTGGCGTTCCCACTACTCCAGCGACAGTTCAGATATCGTCGTTGTCGGGTGAAAATCTTGTATGACCAAAACCGTTTGTTTTGCATTTATCATTTTAAAAATGATTTAAACTAGTGAAATCAGCCGATCTACAAGCACACAGCGTTGTGTGCTTGTAGATCAGCTGTTTTCACTACTTTTGTGCGACGGCCTTGTATGATGAAGCAGGGCTTTACTTTGCGAAAGAACACACACATTTGGAGATACGAGGTTTCCAGAGAGACAGCCGCTGGCCGCCGCGTCCACGTCCATGGACGCGGCCGTGGACGCGTCCATGGACGCGGACGCGAAAAAAACGTCCGTGGACGCGAGGCCGCGTCCACGGACGCAAACGGCCGGCCGTCCCGGCCGTGGACGCGGCCGTGGACGCTGCCGTGGACGCAGACGGCCGGGGACGCGGCCGTGGACGAGGCCGCGGACGTGGACGCCAACGGCCGGCCGTGGACGAGTCCATGGACGAGGCCGCGAAAAAAAGGCAGCGAAAAAAGAAAAAAAAAAGGTGTCTATTGTATGTATTTTTTGATGGAGAATTCAAATATGACCTTCTTTTTTGCATAGGACAACTCTAACCTGCATCAATTGGTATTTTATAATTGCCAATTGTACCCTATCCATCTGAAAAACAAATTGGATGTCTATTGTATGTATTTTTTGATGGAGAATTCAAATATTACCTTCTTTTTGGAATAGGACAACTCTAACCTGCATCAATTGGTATTTTATAATTGCCAATTGTACCCTATCCATCTCAAAAACAAATTGGATGTCTATTGTATGTATTTTTTGATGGAGAATTCAAATATTACCTTCTTTTTGGAATAGGACAACTCTAACCTGCATCAATTGGTATTTTATAATTGCCAATTGTACCCTATCCATCTCAAAAACAAATTGGATGTCTATTGTATGTATTTTTTGATGGGGAATTCAAACGTTACCTTCTTTTCTAGATAGGACAACTCTAACCTGCATCAATTGGTGCATCAACCTACTATCTATCTATCTATCTATCTATCTATCTATCTATCTATCTATCTATCTATCTATCTAATCTATCTATCTATCCATCTATTTATTTATACTTCACCTTTAGTCCAGAAGAGAGTTCAGCATCAGGAACTTGCACACATGGAACTGTGTCATGACTGTGTCATGGAGCTAAAACAGGGCTATGTTAAATACTCAAAATGACTCTGATGGACCAATCAGGGTGGTGGTGGGGGGAGGGATCAACAATAGACAGAAACTGGATAATGCTTTGTTAACTGTCCCACCTAAGTCCCTGCTAGTCTGAACAAACATCACCTTCCCTCTCATAACACTACTACTACTACATTTATATAAAGCTGCTCTTGCATTTGAATTCAAGTCTGACACAAGTTAAGGTTAACTTAGGTAGTATTTCATTTTGCTGGCTTTTAGGGTCTGTGTGTGAGTGTGTAGGCTCACAAATTATTATAATTGTCATTAAGTGACTCTATCTATCTATCTATCTATCTATCTATCTATCTATCTATCTATCCATCTATCCATCTATCCATCTATTTATTTATACTTACTGTTTACATTTTCTATAAATATTTATTTCTATATAAAACTCAGTTGTGTGGAGTTATTGTGTGCCTTTTCTTGTAGCTAAAGAGTCCATTTGTTCACTAGACATTAAGTCAAGGTTACTATTTTGAGTTGAAGCTAAGTGTTTTATTGCTTTGTGGTTTAACATGATTTAAAAGGCAAATTCACTTCATTGTTATGGTTACTTTAGAAGACTGCTTTTGCATTCATGAGTTAAAAAGAGAGCCAAGCTAATTTAAAGAGTTAAGTTAAAGGAACACAAAACATGACCTAACTCGCTGCCATTGGACAGACAGTTACAACATAGGCCTACTCTTATCTTTCACAGAACAGACAATTATCATTTATCTATTTGAGACTATGTAGCTGCTCTATGGGAAATAGAGCATTATATCAGCCTATTCAATTGATAATGACCAATGGGTGCCAGTTTCTAAGTAGTTAACCATATTAACATAACAATATATGTGGCCTAGACATGGATATTGCCCAATCAACTCGTAATCTACAGAAATGTCCACCACATCACACAGTATAAAACTTAGTAGGCTCAGTGGATTCACCTATGTTAAATCATGTCAGGTTAGTTTGGTTCAAGGTTCAAGTATAATAATTTATGAGACAAAAATGTAAACAGCACAAATGTACAATCACATCTCGGCTAGAATGATAACATAAAGTCCTGACTACTCCTTGTTATTGTGGTCCTAAATACTACAATGATTAGTTTGGATGCATTGCTTCTATCATGTCCAATTAAAAATAAATACATTACATACATACAGAAATCTGCCTTCTCCTGTATTGTATTAGTGACATTCATTATAAATAGTAAAATAACAGGACAGAGCAAAAAAGGCCTCTGTTGTGTCTTTATCTGATCACATGCAATCAGACACTCACACTGCACAGCAATATATAAACTTTATTACAGGCTCAAGGCCCACAGGGTAAGAAGACAATACATTACAAAGATAATAATTTAAAAAAACAACAACAGAGAGTACATTCACAAAGCCCCACCGGAGCTAAAGAGGCACTCATGCCACTCATGCCAGTGTCCACTAATGGTAGACGTGTACCTGACAGAGCTACATCCAGGGTCTGTCATCAGTCTCTGGAACAATCTGAAACAATGTATCTTTCCTGTGGCTGTTATAATGAACACAAACAGATCAGAAAGTAATTCAACATACAACAATGTAAGGGATTCCTTTCTATTAAAAGCAAAATCATAACTGGGTCAAAGTTGCTTGGTTCTCCCCATATAAAGGCATGTAGGTAACAGTAACATGATATTATGTCATGAATGATAAAAGTAATGTTTAAACACTTTGATGTGTGTGAGTTTATCTGGAGACTTACTCAGTCTGTGACTTACAGAGATCTTGATGGTCTTTGGGTTCCACCCGTTCATCAGAATTGCCGCTGGTGCCGTCTAGAGATTTCATCTTCACTTGAAGTCTGGAGTCTATTATGTACAGTGTATTCTGGACAGTTGTGGACACTCTGCAACTAACCTAACCTAACACACACTATGTGTTAATGTTGATCAATATAATAATGTAAAAATACAAAGTTAAGTAGACCTAAGTAAGAAATAGTAAATACATTGTAATAATACATTGAAGGGGAAATGTAGGAAAACAAATGCAACTCAGCATTGAATTTATGGCAAACATTTTGCTAACCCTTTCCAAATAATATACAATTAAGAACTGGGATGTTACACTTAGTAAGAGAAAGAATTAATGACTCACCTATTATAGTAACCATGTGAATTGCTAATAATGTTATGGGTCAGATGTGTAAAGATCTATCACATTGTATTGTTCTTTTCAGACTCAACAATAATAATGATGATGTTACTTAAATGCTGATCAATGTGTGAATCTGGCTCTTATCAGGTGTGTGTTTTCTCTCCCTGTCCTGTGCTGTCCTCAGTTAAACCAAGACAGTGCTGTTGTGACCAATGTGGAAAAAGCCTTCAGCTCAATTTATTATCTCAAAGTAGACCAGAGAATTCATACCGGAGTGAAGCCATTCAGCTGTGAACAATGTGGGAAGTATTTTGCTCGGTCTGGACAATTAAAAGATCATAAGCGTTCACATACTGGAGAGAAACCTTATTGTTGTGACCAGTGTGGGAAAAGATTTGTTCAAAAGGGGATTTTAAAAGAACACCAGAGAATTCACACTAGAGAGAAGCCCTATTGCTGTGACCAGTGTGGGAAAAGCTTTACTCGATTGTCTTATCTCAAAATACATGAACGAATTCACACAGGAGAGAAACCATACAGCTGTGTCCAATGTGGGGAAAAGTTCAGTTTAATGGCTGCTCTGAAAGTACACCAGAGATTTCACACCGAAGAAAAGCCTTACTGCTGTGAACACTGTGGCAAACGTTTCACTGTAAAATCTAGCCTCGTACAACACAAGAAGATTCACACTTGAGAGAGACCTTACTGCTGTCACCAATGTGGGAAAAGGTTCACTCTGAAGACTGCTCTGAAAAGACACCTGAAAATCCACACTGGTGAGAAGCCATATACTGCTGTGTCCAGTGTGAGAAAAGGTTCAGTGATATGCATCATCTCAAAGCACACCAGAAAAATCACACTGGAAAGAAACCTTATTGCTGTGACCAGTGTGGAAAGAGCTTTCCTAGACTGGAACATATCAAAATACACCAACAAATTCACACCGGAGAGAAACCTTATATCTGTAACCAATGTGGGGAAAGCTCTGTCAGGTACACGTCTACCGTTAGAGGACACTGGCATGAGTGCCTCTTTAGCTCCGGTGGGGCTTTGTGAATGTACTCTCTGTTGTTGTTTTTTTTAATTATTATCTTTGTAATGTATTGTCTTCTTACCCTGTGGGCCTTGAGCCTGTAATAAAGTTTATATATTGCTGTGCAGTGTGAGTGTCTGATTGCATGTGATCAGATAAAGACACAACAGAGGCCTTTTTTGCTCTGTCCTGTTATTTTACTATTTATAATGAATGTCACTAATACAATACAGGAGAAGGCAGATTTCTGTATGTATGTAATGTATTTATTTTTAATTGGACATGATAGAAGCAATGCATCCAAACTAATCATTGTAGTATTTAGGACCACAATAACAAGGAGTAGTCAGGACTTTATGTTATCATTCTAGCCGAGATGTGATTGTACATTTGTGCTGTTTACATTTTTGTCTCATAAATTATTATACTTGAACCTTGAACCAAACTAACCTGACATGATTTAACATAGGTGAATCCACTGAGCCTACTAAGTTTTATACTGTGTGATGTGGTGGACATTTCTGTAGATTACGAGTTGATTGGGCAATATCCATGTCTAGGCCACATATATTGTTATGTTAATATGGTTAACTACTTAGAAACTGGCACCCATTGGTCATTATCAATTGAATAGGCTGATATAATGCTCTATTTCCCATAGAGCAGCTACATAGTCTCAAATAGATAAATGATAATTGTCTGTTCTGTGAAAGATAAGAGTAGGCCTATGTTGTAACTGTCTGTCCAATGGCAGCGAGTTAGGTCATGTTTTGTGTTCCTTTAACTTAACTCTTTAAATTAGCTTGGCTCTCTTTTTAACTCATGAATGCAAAAGCAGTCTTCTAAAGTAACCATAACAATGAATTTGCCTTTTAAATCATGTTAAACCACAAAGCAATAAAACACTTAGCTTCAACTCAAAATAGTAACCTTGACTTAATGTCTAGTGAACAAATGGACTCTTTAGCTACAAGAAAAGGCACACAATAACTCCACACAACTGAGTTTTATATAGAAATAAATATTTATAGAAAATGTAAACAGTAAGTATAAATAAATAGATGGATAGATGGATAGATGGATAGATAGATAGATAGATAGATAGATAGATAGATAGAGTCACTTAATGACAATTATAATAATTTGTGAGCCTACACACTCACACACAGACCCTAAAAGCCAGCAAAATGAAATACTACCTAAGTTAACCTTAACTTGTGTCAGACTTGAATTCAAATGCAAGAGCAGCTTTATATAAATGTAGTAGTAGTAGTGTTATGAGAGGGAAGGTGATGTTTGTTCAGACTAGCAGGGACTTAGGTGGGACAGTTAACAAAGCATTATCCAGTTTCTGTCTATTGTTGATCCCTCCCCCCACCACCACCCTGATTGGTCCATCAGAGTCATTTTGAGTATTTAACATAGCCCTGTTTTAGCTCCATGACACAGTCATGACACAGTTACATGTGTGCAAGTTCCTGATGCTGAACTCTCTTCTGGACTAAAGGTGAAGTATAAATAAATAGATGGATAGATAGATGGATAGATGGATAGATGGATAGATAGATAGATAGATAGATAGATAGATAGATAGATAGATAGATAGATAGTAGGTTGATGCACCAATTGATGCAGGTTAGAGTTGTCCTATCTAAAAAAGAAGGTAACATTTGAATTCCCCATCAAAAAATACATACAATAGACATCCAATTTGTTTTTGAGATGGATAGGGTACAATTGGCAATTATAAAATACCAATTGATGCAGGTTAGAGTTGTCCTATCCCAAAAAGAAGGTAATATTTGAATTCTCCATCAAAAAATACATACAATAGACATCCAATTTGTTTTTCAGATGGATAGGGTACAATTGGCAATTATAAAATACCAATTGATGCAGGTTAGAGTTGTCCTATGCAAAAAAGAAGGTCATATTTGAATTCTCCATCAAAAAATACATACAATAGACACCTTTTTTTTTTTTTTTCGCTGCCTTTTTTTCGCGGCCTCGTCCATGGACTCGTCCACGGCCGGCCGTTTGCGTCCACGTCCGCGGCCTCGTCCACGGCCGCGTCCCCGGCCGTCCCCTATCCATCTCAAAAACAAATTGGATGTCTATTGTATGTATTTTTTGATGGAGAATTCAAATATTACCTTCTTTTTGGAATAGGACAACTCTAACCTGCATCAATTGGTATTTTATAATTGCCAATTGTACCCTATCCATCTCAAAAACAAATTGGATGTCTATTGTATGTATTTTTTGATGGGGAATTCAAACGTTACCTTCTTTTCTAGATAGGACAACTCTAACCTGCATCAATTGGTGCATCAACCTACTATCTATCTATCTATCTATCTATCTATCTATCTATCTATCTATCTATCTATCTAATCTATCTATCTATCCATCTATTTATTTATACTTCACCTTTAGTCCAGAAGAGAGTTCAGCATCAGGAACTTGCACACATGGAACTGTGTCATGACTGTGTCATGGAGCTAAAACAGGGCTATGTTAAATACTCAAAATGACTCTGATGGACCAATCAGGGTGGTGGTGGGGGGAGGGATCAACAATAGACAGAAACTGGATAATGCTTTGTTAACTGTCCCACCTAAGTCCCTGCTAGTCTGAACAAACATCACCTTCCCTCTCATAACACTACTACTACTACATTTATATAAAGCTGCTCTTGCATTTGAATTCAAGTCTGACACAAGTTAAGGTTAACTTAGGTAGTATTTCATTTTGCTGGCTTTTAGGGTCTGTGTGTGAGTGTGTAGGCTCACAAATTATTATAATTGTCATTAAGTGACTCTATCTATCTATCTATCTATCTATCTATCTATCTATCTATCTATCTATCCATCTATCCATCTATCCATCTATTTATTTATACTTACTGTTTACATTTTCTATAAATATTTATTTCTATATAAAACTCAGTTGTGTGGAGTTATTGTGTGCCTTTTCTTGTAGCTAAAGAGTCCATTTGTTCACTAGACATTAAGTCAAGGTTACTATTTTGAGTTGAAGCTAAGTGTTTTATTGCTTTGTGGTTTAACATGATTTAAAAGGCAAATTCACTTCATTGTTATGGTTACTTTAGAAGACTGCTTTTGCATTCATGAGTTAAAAAGAGAGCCAAGCTAATTTAAAGAGTTAAGTTAAAGGAACACAAAACATGACCTAACTCGCTGCCATTGGACAGACAGTTACAACATAGGCCTACTCTTATCTTTCACAGAACAGACAATTATCATTTATCTATTTGAGACTATGTAGCTGCTCTATGGGAAATAGAGCATTATATCAGCCTATTCAATTGATAATGACCAATGGGTGCCAGTTTCTAAGTAGTTAACCATATTAACATAACAATATATGTGGCCTAGACATGGATATTGCCCAATCAACTCGTAATCTACAGAAATGTCCACCACATCACACAGTATAAAACTTAGTAGGCTCAGTGGATTCACCTATGTTAAATCATGTCAGGTTAGTTTGGTTCAAGGTTCAAGTATAATAATTTATGAGACAAAAATGTAAACAGCACAAATGTACAATCACATCTCGGCTAGAATGATAACATAAAGTCCTGACTACTCCTTGTTATTGTGGTCCTAAATACTACAATGATTAGTTTGGATGCATTGCTTCTATCATGTCCAATTAAAAATAAATACATTACATACATACAGAAATCTGCCTTCTCCTGTATTGTATTAGTGACATTCATTATAAATAGTAAAATAACAGGACAGAGCAAAAAAGGCCTCTGTTGTGTCTTTATCTGATCACATGCAATCAGACACTCACACTGCACAGCAATATATAAACTTTATTACAGGCTCAAGGCCCACAGGGTAAGAAGACAATACATTACAAAGATAATAATTTAAAAAAACAACAACAGAGAGTACATTCACAAAGCCCCACCGGAGCTAAAGAGGCACTCATGCCACTCATGCCAGTGTCCACTAATGGTAGACGTGTACCTGACAGAGCTACATCCAGGGTCTGTCATCAGTCTCTGGAACAATCTGAAACAATGTATCTTTCCTGTGGCTGTTATAATGAACACAAACAGATCAGAAAGTAATTCAACATACAACAATGTAAGGGATTCCTTTCTATTAAAAGCAAAATCATAACTGGGTCAAAGTTGCTTGGTTCTCCCCATATAAAGGCATGTAGGTAACAGTAACATGATATTATGTCATGAATGATAAAAGTAATGTTTAAACACTTTGATGTGTGTGAGTTTATCTGGAGACTTACTCAGTCTGTGACTTACAGAGATCTTGATGGTCTTTGGGTTCCACCCGTTCATCAGAATTGCCGCTGGTGCCGTCTAGAGATTTCATCTTCACTTGAAGTCTGGAGTCTATTATGTACAGTGTATTCTGGACAGTTGTGGACACTCTGCAACTAACCTAACCTAACACACACTATGTGTTAATGTTGATCAATATAATAATGTAAAAATACAAAGTTAAGTAGACCTAAGTAAGAAATAGTAAATACATTGTAATAATACATTGAAGGGGAAATGTAGGAAAACAAATGCAACTCAGCATTGAATTTATGGCAAACATTTTGCTAACCCTTTCCAAATAATATACAATTAAGAACTGGGATGTTACACTTAGTAAGAGAAAGAATTAATGACTCACCTATTATAGTAACCATGTGAATTGCTAATAATGTTATGGGTCAGATGTGTAAAGATCTATCACATTGTATTGTTCTTTTCAGACTCAACAATAATAATGATGATGTTACTTAAATGCTGATCAATGTGTGAATCTGGCTCTTATCAGGTGTGTGTTTTCTCTCCCTGTCCTGTGCTGTCCTCAGTTAAACCAAGACAGTGCTGTTGTGACCAATGTGGAAAAAGCCTTCAGCTCAATTTATTATCTCAAAGTAGACCAGAGAATTCATACCGGAGTGAAGCCATTCAGCTGTGAACAATGTGGGAAGTATTTTGCTCGGTCTGGACAATTAAAAGATCATAAGCGTTCACATACTGGAGAGAAACCTTATTGTTGTGACCAGTGTGGGAAAAGATTTGTTCAAAAGGGGATTTTAAAAGAACACCAGAGAATTCACACTAGAGAGAAGCCCTATTGCTGTGACCAGTGTGGGAAAAGCTTTACTCGATTGTCTTATCTCAAAATACATGAACGAATTCACACAGGAGAGAAACCATACAGCTGTGTCCAATGTGGGGAAAAGTTCAGTTTAATGGCTGCTCTGAAAGTACACCAGAGATTTCACACCGAAGAAAAGCCTTACTGCTGTGAACACTGTGGCAAACGTTTCACTGTAAAATCTAGCCTCGTACAACACAAGAAGATTCACACTTGAGAGAGACCTTACTGCTGTCACCAATGTGGGAAAAGGTTCACTCTGAAGACTGCTCTGAAAAGACACCTGAAAATCCACACTGGTGAGAAGCCATATACTGCTGTGTCCAGTGTGAGAAAAGGTTCAGTGATATGCATCATCTCAAAGCACACCAGAAAAATCACACTGGAAAGAAACCTTATTGCTGTGACCAGTGTGGAAAGAGCTTTCCTAGACTGGAACATATCAAAATACACCAACAAATTCACACCGGAGAGAAACCTTATATCTGTAACCAATGTGGGGAAAGCTCTGTCAGGTACACGTCTACCGTTAGAGGACACTGGCATGAGTGCCTCTTTAGCTCCGGTGGGGCTTTGTGAATGTACTCTCTGTTGTTGTTTTTTTTAATTATTATCTTTGTAATGTATTGTCTTCTTACCCTGTGGGCCTTGAGCCTGTAATAAAGTTTATATATTGCTGTGCAGTGTGAGTGTCTGATTGCATGTGATCAGATAAAGACACAACAGAGGCCTTTTTTGCTCTGTCCTGTTATTTTACTATTTATAATGAATGTCACTAATACAATACAGGAGAAGGCAGATTTCTGTATGTATGTAATGTATTTATTTTTAATTGGACATGATAGAAGCAATGCATCCAAACTAATCATTGTAGTATTTAGGACCACAATAACAAGGAGTAGTCAGGACTTTATGTTATCATTCTAGCCGAGATGTGATTGTACATTTGTGCTGTTTACATTTTTGTCTCATAAATTATTATACTTGAACCTTGAACCAAACTAACCTGACATGATTTAACATAGGTGAATCCACTGAGCCTACTAAGTTTTATACTGTGTGATGTGGTGGACATTTCTGTAGATTACGAGTTGATTGGGCAATATCCATGTCTAGGCCACATATATTGTTATGTTAATATGGTTAACTACTTAGAAACTGGCACCCATTGGTCATTATCAATTGAATAGGCTGATATAATGCTCTATTTCCCATAGAGCAGCTACATAGTCTCAAATAGATAAATGATAATTGTCTGTTCTGTGAAAGATAAGAGTAGGCCTATGTTGTAACTGTCTGTCCAATGGCAGCGAGTTAGGTCATGTTTTGTGTTCCTTTAACTTAACTCTTTAAATTAGCTTGGCTCTCTTTTTAACTCATGAATGCAAAAGCAGTCTTCTAAAGTAACCATAACAATGAATTTGCCTTTTAAATCATGTTAAACCACAAAGCAATAAAACACTTAGCTTCAACTCAAAATAGTAACCTTGACTTAATGTCTAGTGAACAAATGGACTCTTTAGCTACAAGAAAAGGCACACAATAACTCCACACAACTGAGTTTTATATAGAAATAAATATTTATAGAAAATGTAAACAGTAAGTATAAATAAATAGATGGATAGATGGATAGATGGATAGATAGATAGATAGATAGATAGATAGATAGATAGAGTCACTTAATGACAATTATAATAATTTGTGAGCCTACACACTCACACACAGACCCTAAAAGCCAGCAAAATGAAATACTACCTAAGTTAACCTTAACTTGTGTCAGACTTGAATTCAAATGCAAGAGCAGCTTTATATAAATGTAGTAGTAGTAGTGTTATGAGAGGGAAGGTGATGTTTGTTCAGACTAGCAGGGACTTAGGTGGGACAGTTAACAAAGCATTATCCAGTTTCTGTCTATTGTTGATCCCTCCCCCCACCACCACCCTGATTGGTCCATCAGAGTCATTTTGAGTATTTAACATAGCCCTGTTTTAGCTCCATGACACAGTCATGACACAGTTACATGTGTGCAAGTTCCTGATGCTGAACTCTCTTCTGGACTAAAGGTGAAGTATAAATAAATAGATGGATAGATAGATGGATAGATGGATAGATGGATAGATAGATAGATAGATAGATAGATAGATAGATAGATAGATAGTAGGTTGATGCACCAATTGATGCAGGTTAGAGTTGTCCTATCTAAAAAAGAAGGTAACATTTGAATTCCCCATCAAAAAATACATACAATAGACATCCAATTTGTTTTTGAGATGGATAGGGTACAATTGGCAATTATAAAATACCAATTGATGCAGGTTAGAGTTGTCCTATCCCAAAAAGAAGGTAATATTTGAATTCTCCATCAAAAAATACATACAATAGACATCCAATTTGTTTTTCAGATGGATAGGGTACAATTGGCAATTATAAAATACCAATTGATGCAGGTTAGAGTTGTCCTATGCAAAAAAGAAGGTCATATTTGAATTCTCCATCAAAAAATACATACAATAGACACCTTTTTTTTTTTTTTTCGCTGCCTTTTTTTCGCGGCCTCGTCCATGGACTCGTCCACGGCCGGCCGTTTGCGTCCACGTCCGCGGCCTCGTCCACGGCCGCGTCCCCGGCCGTCTGCGTCCACGGCCTCGTCCACGGCCGCGTCCACGGCCGGGACGGCCGGCCGTTTGCGTCCGTGGACGCGGCCTCGCGTCCACGGACGTTTTTTTCGCGTCCGCGTCCATGGACGTGGACGCGGCGGCCAACGGCTCTTGCTGGGTTTCCACCCGACAACGACGATATACTAGTGTTGTTGCTGCTCTTATACCACCATTATTACTGGGGTTGGTGGGGGCCAGACAGTAGCCCCCCGCGGGCCGCAAATGGCCCGCGGGCCGCCTATTGGGGAACCCTGCTCTAGTGTGTGGACGAGGTCAAATGGCACTTAGATGACGATGGGGTCAGTGGGGTCATCAATCGGGTGATGACGTCATCGTCACCATAAAAGCCAATGAGGGACCAGCAGTCTTGGTGACGTCACAATCAATAAGTGCAACCTGATATAAACGTAAAGAGTGAGGTCATAATATTGAGGCATACAGTATATAAGGACCATGAGAGGGGCCGTCTATGCCCGTAGCATAGCATATGCCAGATGGGCATAGATGGGCATAAACGGGCATAAAGTCCGATAAGCTTGAGGATTGGTGGATTGGTGAGCTTCACATGACACTTTGACCAGACTATAAGTGGGCCAATTTCCATGATTGGTCAGGTTTCACTACTATAAAACGGGAGAGCGGGCACTATAACGTCATTAGCTATTCCATTATATGGAATAGCTAATGACGTTATATAGTAATGACGTTATCAAGGAATGACATCACATCATTGTCATCACCTCCAATATGATTGTCCTTTTAAATGTTTTTATTGTATTTTCCAACAGAACGCCAATCAGCAAATTTTAGCACCAAAATTCCCTGCCTTCTAATAAACTCTATTATAAATTAGTTGAACTGATTCACGGTGGTCCTGGTGCATGAAATGATGCACTGGACGATACATCTGAAAGAAGGACCCAAAGAGTACTGCCATGCTGCTGTGGTAGTCGGACACAAGCTGTACTCTTTTGGAGGATACCAGAGCTACCGTGATCCGATGGAAGTCCACATCTTCAACACAGTGTCTTTGCGTTGGAAGAAGTTGCCCCCAATGACAAATGGAACAGGACAAGGTCCCGCTGAGGTTCCCTCTGGGCGCTGGGGCCACACAGCTGTACTGGTAGAAGAGATGGTCTTCCTCTGGGGAGGATGCTATCCTTACTGCAATGTGCTTTATGCCTTTGATGTCGACACCCACAGCTGGATCAAACCCAATATTTCTGGGTCTATTCCAGAAGCAAGGAGACATCACTCAGCCTGTGTCCTGGAGAACGTCATGTATGTGTATGGAGGATACACCCAGCTGAATATATGGACTAATGACATGTACAAGTTGGACACCAGCATAATCGTCTGGTCTTTAATTAACACCAGAGGAGGTCCACCACCTTCTACAGCAGGTCACTCTGCCACCATCATTGGAACAAAGATGTTTGTATTTGGGGGTTGGATTGGCCAGGGCTACGACTGCAACAAGGTCACAGTGTTTGACACAGAGACAAAGTGCTGGCTGAGCACTCCTTCTGGACACCACCTCCCAGAAGAACGTTTCTGTCATTCAGCCTTTGCCTACAATGCAGAGCTGTACATATTTGGTGGCTACAACAGGAAACAGTGCTTCAATGATCTGTGGAAATTCAGTCAAGAGACCTTTTCCTGGGAGCAGGTTAAGCCCAAAGGGAAAGACCCCTGTGGGATGTATGGGATGTGCTGTTGCTTCATGGGAAATTGTATTATCATCCATGGAGGACAGAATGGAAACAGCTTAATTTCTGGTGACCTGTACATCCTAGACTTAAATCCTAGCCTGAAGATGTTATGCAAGCTAGCAGTCATCCAGCATGTTCTGGATCAGACTGAACTCCCACATGACATCAGGTGGGAACTGGCATCCATGACTACAGCAACAGAAGAAAACTAGAAAAGGATTGCCTATATATATATATATTGTATGGGAAGCCAAATCGTCATGTGATGCGTGACCAATCCTCAAGCTAGACCTGTACATCCTAGACATAATAGAGGGAGATCAGTAGGGATATAAACAAACTTGTTATTTTAAATAAGCAAGTTAGCCTACTAGCAATGTGCACAAGAAACTTGTGATTGGTCCAGTGGTTTATGATATATATTAGTTCCGGACAATCACACAGACAGACACACACAGACTGACCCTCTTAAAGATGGTTAGCCTCCTGCAGAGCCATGCAAGAAAAAAATAAGGAAATTCATTCTGTAACTAGAAGCAGTGCTCTTCCGAGCACAGGTCTCCACCAGGCCGTGCGTCCTGGAGGTGCTACTGTGTAATAGGCCAATGTAAAAAGGGTGGCATATGTTCTTCACCATAGATCTTTCATGGCAATCGGACGCTGCATGCATGATTTGAAGCATTGTGTTCCAAAAAGGTGTTTTGCTAAAGTCTACCTGCTATAACAGGCCAATGTGAAAAAGGTAGCATTTGTTCCTTGAACTAGTGGGAATATGTGTGGCAAATTTCATGGTAATCGCAAGCTGCGTTGATGATTTGAGGCATTTTGTTCAAAAACGGAACAATCCTGCAAACTTTGGAAGCTAATATTAGCCAATCAGAATGGAATATGAAATATCAGATGGATCGGACTTGATCACATGACCATAGAGATACTGTGTACCGATTTGCATGATTTTTGGATAAAATCTCAAGGAGTAATATCCAAAAATGTGTTTTACATAAGTCGGCCCAAAGGTGGCGCTATAAAAGGCTGATGTGAAAAATGCAGGGCAAAGGTTTATCCTTAGCCTCTAGGGAGTGCGCTTACAAAGTTTGAAACTGATCGGTGGAGTTATAGGTAAAACCACAAATCGGCCTGTTATAGCGCCACCATGAGGCTGATTAAAAAAAAAATAAGTGGCATTTCTTCCTCAGCCCAGTGGGATCGTGTGAGCGCGATTTCATGATAATTGCACTTTGCGTTTGGGATTTGAGGCATTTTGTTCAAAACGGCTCAATCCTACAAACTTTGGAAGCCAATCTTAGCCAATCAGGATGGAATATGCAAAATCGGACAGATCTGTGTCGATCACATGACTGTCGAGATACTGCCTACCGATTTGTAGGATTTTTGGACAAAATCTGTATGAGTAGTGCACAGAAATGTGTTTTGCGAACATCGGCCACTAGGTGGCGCTAGAAAAGGCCCATTTGAAAAATGTAGGGCAGAGGTTCTAGATTGGCATCCAGGGAATGTGTGTGCTCACTTTGGCAGCGACCGGGCCATCGGCGACTGAGATTAGGTGCACACAAACTGCGAGGACACACGGACGGACGGACGGACGCACGGACACACGGACACACGGACGGACGAAGGGGAAAACATACTCTCCCCCATGCCTTCGGCTGGTGGAGACAATTACAACATCTGCAGCAGAAAAAAAGAGATCCCTTTAGAATCTGGTTAAGAACCAAGTGCTCCAGTACACATCACCCTGACACCCTTAACAGGGAACAGGCAGTCACATAGTGTAAGAGGACAGTCTGGAATGAGTGACTCGTAGTCTTAAGGCTTGTGCAGGTACAGTACATATTCACGCTCTGCTGAGTCTCTCAACCAGACAGGAGAGATGACCCAGAGTCAGGCCAAAATGTTTACTGGCAGATGTGTTTTAAAGGAGCCGTCCTTAGCTGATCATGGCAGCGGAAAATACCCTGCTGTTCAGTGCATCTGCAACTCGATGCTCTTCCCACTTCCACCTACAAAATCCTGACCTTTTAAAGAAATGATGGATAAGATGGCCAATCCACACGTTTCTCTACCCCCCGACCCCTCTCATATCGTCGTTGTTGGGCGGAAACCTTGTATCTCCAAGTTTGAAATGTGTATGTTTTTTTTTTTTTTGTAAATTAAAGCCCTACTTCATCATACAAAAGTGTTGCACAAAAGTAGTGAAAATAGCAAATCTACAAGCGATGCGAGGCGTTGTGTGCTTGTAGATCGTCTATTTTCACTATTTTCAATCGTTTTTAAAATAATAACAAAAAAAAGGAAGGTATTGGACATACAAGGTTTCCACCCGACAACGACGATATTTTCCTTTCTTTTTCCCCCGCACCATTGAAGACTGAAGCTCTGTCTCTGTTAGGCTCGGAGGCAAATTCGTGCCCCTTCTTTTGCTCACTGTTTCAAACCACTTTTAAGTCTGATGCTGGCTTTGGCCAGAGGCCTTTGGCACTTGGCTTGTGTGCAGCGGTTCGCGTCAGGAGCTACGATTTGTGATTTGCAGATAACATGAGCACTGCCTCTCGCATTTGGCTGTGGATGTAGTTTTGCAAACCAAAGTCAGTAATGTGTGATAGGATGTGACTGGAGCATGCCATCACCACAACACTTAAATTGTTGTTTTGCCCGGTAAAACCACTGCCACTGTGCTCTTGTTAAAGTGATGGACAAGCAACCTTTAGAACGCCATGTGGCTTGTATGTATTAGACTTAAATAATGGTGTCTATGGGTGTGTGTGTGTGTGTGTGTGTGTGCGTGCGTGCGTGCGCGCGTGCGTGCGTGCGTGCGTGCGTGCGTGCGTACGTGCATGCGTGCGTGCGTGCGTGCGTATAGTACGTCTGTGTTAGGGTATACAGTAGGTGGCTATTTGCACATGTGTGCATGCATGTATGTATACATACAGTGTACATGTTTACATGCAAGCATGCATGGCGTTGCTTGGTTTAACATTCCATGGTTAACATGTTGCTATATTGATATTGTGAATCAAGATATTGCAAATGAGAAATGTAAGAATTAGAACGATGCTATACCGTCATTTCTAAGTTACACTAAGTTCTTAATTAGGCCTATTTCTATTATCTGTAACGTGTTCCCTTTGAATCCGTGCATAGATGTAGTGACAGGCAGCTGAGTACATCTGTCATTGCTTGCTAATCAACAACAACAACGCCATCAGACCTTGGCTCAGTGGAGAGTGATAACACAGATAACTCAATGCAGTGCCGGTGGAAGCGCTTTTCCAAGAGGAAAAAGTGAGCTTTACGGGTGGTAACTCTGCTTTTCCCTGCCTGAAGAGACTTCACACATGGGTGAACAGCATCATCTGTGTGTGATGAACCTCTCCCTCCACAGAGATCTTCCCACCAACCCCCTGACCAGCAGCAGTTTTACATCCAGCCAAGGCCGAGGCAATGTGATCGGTCAATAGTGTGAGTATTTCCTTTAACCACTTATTTTATACCTCGGCACACCACGGTTTTGCGCGCTGCAAAGAAATGCCGATTTTCAAGCTCACAACACGTTGCATCTCGACACATTGTGAGCATCTCGACACATTGAGAGCTTGTAGATTTTCACCGATAATGACATGCCCAAAATAGGGACAACGGTTTAAAAGTGATTAAATAGCAGAATAGAACGTTGACACAATAATCTATTCAGAACTTTCACTGCAGCACAGAATACTTCAGCCTATCTATCCTATATAAAGAATAGTACTTGTCTTGCACTACTTTGAAATCTTGATCCATAATTGTGATGATTGTACTGAGGTTTAAATACAAAGATTAACAGTGTATTTTATATCTATGGTTTACATATACTATTTGTAAACATTGTAATACATTCTTGTATTTTGACTTGGATTCATACATTCTGGGAATATAAAAAAGTCACTTGTTCTTGACCATCGAGCTTTAGTGACCAGAATGGTGCAAATCTATGTTGCTCACCATTCTGGCAGGTGAATGATTTCCTTCTTTGGCCACAACAGCTCCCCTGAGAATACAATATGCCCACGGCATTGTTTAGTTTGAAAAATCCCCAACAAGAGCTTGGCTTGATTGCATTGGTCGGCCTACTCAAAGATGGAATTGACAGAGACAGAGAGAAAGAGAGAGACAGAGAGGGGGGAGAGGAGACACAGAGAGAGAGAGAGAGAGAGAGAGAGGGGGGGGGGGGGAGAGGAGACAGAGAGATAGAGAGAGAGAGAGAGAGAGAGAGAGAGAGAGAGAGAGAGAGAGAGAGAGAGAGAGAGAGAGAGAGTGAGAACTTGACAACGCCCAGACAGTCAATCCCTTGTGGCTTTGTCCACTGATAATTTACTTTTCAGGGGAAGATGTGTTTACCAAGGCTTACAATTGATGTGCTAAAATATTGATGGGGGACATTTTATGAGCTTCCAAAGAGGTAGAACTGTTGACCTTACACCAAGGGTGTCACATTTTGTCTTCTTACTGTGTGTGTAAGCTGTTGGTTGTTGCTCTAGCTGCAGTATACAGTATACTGTAGACAAACAAATACATAAGAGCAGAGGATAATACTGTACACGTGTGTTAATATGTGTTAATGTGATGATGAATAAAGGTGATAATATAGAAGATAAGGAGGATTGTAGGACAAATGTATATTATTATGCACACTGAGAAGAAGTCATGTTGTGATGTCATATTCAAGGTGGAATTATTATAATACGTTAGATGTGTGAGCCAGAACTCAAATCTATGCATTCCATCTCAAATCACATAAAACTGTATCCATACATACACTTCTTATGTATGACAGTGTAGATCAGCTGTTTTCACTACTTTTGTGCGACGGCCTTGTATGATGAAGCGGTGCTTTACTTGGCGAAAGAACATACAAATTTGAAACTTGGGAGATACAAGGTTTCCACCCGACAACGACGAAATGTAACATTGCAAATGAAACTGTACGTCAACACCGATATTCCGTGCAGGAGGAGGACGCGCTTTATGCTCTCTAATGAATCACCTCTGACGAAGGCCATCAAATCTATCAAGTCGCGCCTGCCGTTTTTGAAGTGCAAATGTGCTGACACGCCAGCGCTGATGGCATGTCTGGTGACACGTCCGCCCTGGGGCGAGGTCAACCTCAGTGGAAGGCTTCATTCTAATGCCTGCTCTTCAGGGACCCCGTCGGACACATGCCTCTGCCCCTCCAGCCCCGCTACAGCAGCCAAAATCCCACAATCCCTTGCTGATGAGGAGTAGACGCCGTCCACCGGCCTTGCGGATCAGGAAGGTCTTACTCAGGCTGTCAGAGGGGGTGAGAGATATTGACTTAAATAGCTTGACCCGGCTCATCCCTGATGGCTCTACCTTTTCACCCCGTCCCCCCACCACCCCACCCCACCCCACCTCCCACCCCACCCCACCCCCCCTCCCAGACCAACGTTCAGGGCAGAGCTGGAAGCCAGCCCAGTCCGCCCACAGGCCCCCCCCCCCCCCCCCCTCTCCAAATAAATTAAACTGCAGGAATTGAAGGCGAGAGCCGGGAGAGAGGACGGGGGCCCCCATGTCTGGACAGTTACTGTTTAATTAGCCAACTGGGCTTCTGAGGCCTTGAGAAACGGCCGGGTAGATCTGGCCTCCTTAATCCCAACCCGCCACGAACACGTCCCAGGACTCTGCTGGACAACCCACGGGTGGGGGTGGGGGTGGGTGCGGGGGGAGTGGGGTTTGGGTGGAGGGAGGGAGAAAGGGAATAGTGATGAGGCTGATGGTATCCGTGGCAATTCATTTAGAGGGTCTGCAGCATTTGTTAATCTTCTCACAATGATGAATCCGACGTGGCTTTTTGGAGTGGTAACACTTTGCACTACCTGAAGAGTGTTCTAGTAATGAGAGACTGATATCAGCCCATGGCTCACAAATAATACATGCACACATACATACATGTTTTATGTACAAAAGAGTTACAGTACTTTTTCAGAAAAAATAAATACAAATAATCAGTGTTTCATTGATTCCAATGTTATTATTTCTTGCACCAGCAGAGCATGCAAGTACTGCGTTCGGCTGCGTATGTATGTATGTAGGTAGGTAGGTATGTAGGTAGGTATGTAGGTAGGTAGGTAGGTAGGTAGGTAGGTAGGTAGGTAGGTACGTAGGTACGTAGGTAGGTAGGTAGGTAGGTAGGTAGGTAGGTAGCTGTGTGTGTTTAAGCCCGTAGCCCAATCAGGGACCAGCGTTACTGGCAACGTCATCATTAACAGCCAATGAGGGACCAGCATTCCTGGTGATGCCAGCGGTGATGTCACTGGCATCGCCTGCAGTGGTGATGCCAGTGGTGAGCGCAGCTCATGGCGCACTCTGCTGGCGCACAAGCAGGCCATACATGGCCATACAAGGAGCAAGTTGGCAGCAAGTGCAGTTCTAGTTCATTCGCTGTACTCACAAGCTCTCATTCATTTCATTGGTTAAGTATTATAAAACCCACAGACCTGGCATCCCTATTTTGGACATGTCATTATATGTGAGAATAAAATTAAAAATTAGAAAGAATAGCCGATCTATTGCTCACAAACATGGCATGATGCAATGCATTTGAGCCTGTAGATACAAAGCATCTGGTGTTAAATTAGCAATATTAACATTTATACTCAATCCAATTGTACTCTCAGCTGTAAAGGTAGCATCGTAAGTGTCTCTGTCGTCTTTAACCTCCGGATGCGATATGCTTCTTTGTTCCACAAAAGCAGCACGTGGGGTGTACTGTGTATATTTAATCCCTCTCTGACTTTATTAGAGGCCTGGTCTTATTGATCTCACCCCCGTTCGTTTCTCTTTATGGGCCAACATCATCTTTGCTGGAAAGCATTAAAGAGTCAGCGATATAAGCCCTGGCATCTTGAGGATTCCTTCGAGAGAGAGAGAGAGAGAGAGAGAGAGAGAGAGAGAGAGAGAGAGAGAGAGAGAGAGAGAGAGGCAGAACTTTGTCCCATGCTGATGAGTCGGAGAGCAGCGCATAGAGTACACCATAGAAATGATCAAAACGTCCCATCAGCTAATATATATAATACCCCCATGCTTCCTCTGTTCTGTCACGCTCCCGCTCCGTAATGTGGAAAGCATGTCAACATGGTCAGATGAAAACCAAAAATAGCTTGTGTGTTGTACCCACAGTGGTAATGACACATAAATTGGCCAGCGCATCGCTGTCGGTGGACCGCCATTTCCCTTTACAAAACACAAGGGAAAAGGCAAACTCTGACGGGATAAATTGGACATGCAAACGGATATTAACACTGATTTGCGTTTGAAGTCGCCGCACATGTGTAAAATCAGTCGCCTCAAAGACGAAAAAAGACAGCGATATCAGAGAAGAAAGACGGTATGCATTTGCAATGCTGATCATTCTATAGTCGTGTTGTACAGGAACAGTCATATAGAGCGATGAGGCGATGTTGTTTGGCTTCGGAGTGATCACAGCATGGCTGAAAGATGACGGCAGTGTGGAAGTGAACCGCAGTGCTATCCATCTTTTTTCCCCAACCCAGCTGATGGTGTGTGCATGTGGGGACAGGCCCAGCTTTAGGGTCCAATAATTGTATCCTTGATGTGTCAAAGCGCAGGCAGACCTCCAGTGTGGAGATTAGGCCGTGCCGTCACTTGCCCATAGTGAACGCCAGAGTTCCGATTCGTCCTGGTTTGCAGGGGGCCCAGGGTGTTTTTTGCACCATGAGCTAATTGTGTGTATTATCGCACATTTTTTTCGGTCTCCGTCCGGTTCCACAGCGGCGAAACAAGCAGTACGCCTATCAAAACCATTATTCCCAGGTGTGAAAAGCTGTCACCTTCCTATGTGTCACTTTTTGTCCCAGGGTCTTGTCCCACTTACTGGCCCACTTTGGCTGCCTAGGTGAAATATGTGGAGTGTGCCATTGCTTGCCCGTTTGGCCACGGGGATTGATGGAACATGTTCTCCGAGAAGGTGATAGCAACTGACAAGGTCTTTACATCATTCTGCGTGAAAAAGGGGTGACGACCATTAATCAATACTATTTTCGTGTGTTGAGCGGAAAAACGACGAGGCTGATTCTATTTTAGCCGAATCTGCCCTTTACCTCTCTCACACTGCAATAACCACAATGATAACACCAGATATTGTACGCTGCATTTGCATGACTCTTGTGGTTGCCTCTCTCTACAGTGATGTGGATAGGTGGACACAACCTAGCAATTGATAATTCATCTCTGATCCTATCCAGAGTTAATTGGCCACTTTTCCTGCACCCACAGTTATACTGATCCGGGTAAAAACACTTTTCCTTCAGGGTTAACCACACCACAGCCCTAAGCAAGAGCATTTTATGCTACATTGCATCACTGAGTGGCCCATAAACTGTGTGGAGGCCTTAGAGAGCTTGCTGCCACACCCTGTTAACCACATGAACCAGGCTGTCTCTATTCCGGGAACAAACGCTTGGCGGAAACAGCAGATCTACAAGCTTGTGGCGTGTCACGTTGAAGCACATTGTGATCTTGTAGATTTTTTTCAGTGAAGAGATTTGGGGTAAAGGGGGGGGGGGGGGGGGAGGGAATCAGTGGACCAAGTATAGAGCCCTGGGGGACCCCGGTCTAGAGTGGTTAAGTGGCAACATGAACCAGTGGGTGCAGACTTTCCACTCAGCCAGCATCCTCTGCAGGGGCGTCAATTGGGTATGGCAGGGGTATGCAGCTGCCATACCCTGGGTCCAGGAAAAAAAATATTTAAAAGTTACTTTTAAATATAAATGTGAATGTCTCTTTGTCTATCTGTGCTGGTTATTATGTTGTTAAATTACAGTAAAATAACTACAAATGAAAAATTTTACAAAATGGTCACTTTAACAAGGTATTATAATTGTATTCTCCACACTTGTATTCTCCCCATCTTGACAGAATGGTATATTCCCAGGTTCCGCAGGTCAGCTGCACAGGTGAAATTCATTATTGTTAATTGTGGCACGTTTACTAACAAGATTAGCTGCACTTGAACAACATTTCCAGGCTGCCCAAGAAACCGTAGAAACGGAGGAAAAATAAAACGTACTTCTTAAAATAAATGTATCATGCGTGTTGCTAAGGTATGGCAACATGACTGGTGTCTTGCACGTGCGCGAAGGCGCCCGTGCAAGACACCAGTCATGTTGCCATACCTTAGCTTTTTCTGAACTGACGCCACTGATCCTCTGTGGTACCAACACAGTCTTTTTGCCATTTAGTCATACTGCGGGCATTGCTGAGGAAGCCAGGAACACTCACTGATTCATTCTGGCAGCTCTCAGCCCCTTGCCATTAGTCAGAACACCGACCTCTGTCTGGATATGATAGGACAAAAAACTAAATCTGTTTCTCTGACTGCTATTTTCCTCAAAACAAGAGAAAGAAAATAATAATAAAAACAATTGAAATTGTTCTGTGTGATTATTATGGAATATCTTGGTTCAAGTGAGTGCTGCAGGGGGGACTGGCAGTGCAGAGCGGAATCCAATCTGTTGATTAATCTTCTACAGGGATGTCTTCCGCTCCAGCACACCGTTCATGGAAAAGCTTTTTTCATGCTTTATTAAACAGAGAGTCATTTTGATTAGTGTGGAGATATACTTAAAGAGGCACCGTGACTTGATCAGATGTGTCACCCCGCTCCCGCATTCTGAGGGGACCGTATTGACAAGACAGGAAAGGGCAGGTGGAAGCGGTGGCTCTTTGAGTGTTCTGGTTCTAATCGAGTTGCATGTCTGTCGTTGTGTCTCGGGGATGCGCCTTGAGATTCATTTGTTCAGAGCTGATGAAGAATATTAATAGCAACGGTTTCACACCATGATCTTAAGTTATGTGCTTATTAACTACAGTACACCTCCTTCTGTAAACAATATGAACAATATGAGCTGATCAGGCCAGGGAAAAGTAAAAATGAGCTCAGGGGAAAGAAAAATGTGCTTGGGAAATGCTAATAGTCACCATCCTAATCTACTAAACTCCTAAACCCACATTGGTACAATCTCTTAGTTTTTCTGTCCTCAGAACATACGCTTGGGAAAATCAGGAAAGAAAAAAAAAAAACATGGATTGACAACCTTCTTCAATATTTCCCATTCTTGCAATCAATCAATTTCCAACCGCCACTGCAAGAGAGCTCGACGTTTATATGGGTTTTGCTCAGTCAGTCGGCTTGACTAGCTACCATTGATTTAGGTCCCAGACTCAAATGTCAATATAGCGCCTCTTTTTAGGCTGCGTGTCACAGAGGAAGAAAAAAAAAATGGTCCTCATTGATCATTGTGCTCGGTGAGCAGGTGGCGTCCGCTACCAACTTGCCACAACAATCTGAAACACAGGTTGTGTATGCCTGCCTGCCGCGCCCAAATGTTAAGACTGGCATTTCATGGCTCAGTTCATCACCTGCCAGCCACAGTCAACAGCTTCTGAAGACACATCATCACTGACCTGTGGCCACTATTAAGAGCAGCACCACCCCAGCACTACACCCCTAACACCTCCAATATCCAACACTAGAGCACAAAGCTTTTTATGGCCATCCTCTGTGAGTGGTAAGTGAGCAGCAAGTCAGGACAAAGTAACAGAAAACTCATGTGACCCTGAAAGATCAAGGTGAGTTTACAGTAAATCTGGGGTTTTCAAACTTTTTGTGTCCAAGCCTCCAAGGCACACCTTATGGCCAAGACACAATCTTAAGGCAAACGTTTCATTGCAAAAATAGCAAGCCTACAGCACGTTTCAATGTGACACATTTATTGTAGGCTTGTAGTTCCGCATTTTTTTGTGAATACAATGTTTAATGGGGGGTGCTCTCCATTCCGACAGTGACTTCTTATTGTCGGAGTGGCAACACTTCCATAGAGGTTAGGATTAGGGATAGGGTTAGATGTCGGAAAGGAGACATGTCAGAATGGAGACGTGTAACCATGTTTAATAATTTTACATTTTGAATAGTAACAATTAAAATATTTCTCCGATAATGACATGTCCAACGTAGTGATGCCAGCTTGAAAGCGGTTCAAATCATTTTTGCCTCTGTAATGTGAAATGAGTACTCACAAAAATACTCACTCAAAAATATATAGCTCTATACAGTATAATAATAATATTTGGTTGCCAAATACTACTCATCCAAAAAATATTCAGAAATCAGTCTGAAACTAGAAGCAGTGCTCTTCCGAGCACAGGTCTCCACCAGGCCACACAAATCGGCCTGTTATAGCGCCACCATGAGGCTGATTTAAAAAATGTGGGGCAGAGGTTCTGAATTAGCATCCAGGGAGTGTGTGTGCTCAGTTTGGCAGCGATCGGGCCAACGGCGCCGGAGATTAGCTGGTAACAACCAGGCCACACAAATCGGCCTGTTATAGCGCCACCATGAGGCTGATTTGAAAAATGTGGGGCAGAGGTTCTAGATTGGCATCCAGGGAGTGTGTGTGCTCAGTTTGGCAGCGATCGGGCCAACGGTGACTGAGATTAGCTGTTCACAAACTGCGAGGACGCACGCACGGACGCACGGACGCACGGACGGACGGACGGACGGACGGAGGGGAAAACATACTCTCCCTCAGCCTTCGGCTGGTGGAGACAATGAATTAAGACAATGAGGACTGGGCCAGCTTTATACAGTAGTCTGTTTTCCTTCGGTGCGCCCCTTAGTGGAAGAAGAAATTCTATTTTTCTTTTTTAGATTCATAAAGCAATGAAACATTCATGTCACATGAAAACAAGAGTGGAGCTCTGTCCCGTATTTGTCTTTGTAGCAATCTACATTTTGAATATTTATAAGAGGGAGAAAGCATTGTATTGTAAGTAGCAGTGCAATCCTAATTTAATACGCAGTTTACAAGCCTATTATATTCAACTGGGGCATAGCCATTGAAGCATTAGAGGATAAACTGGACACATTTATTCTATTCCGCTGCATGCTAATGAATTTAAATAGGATAGGGATGAATTAAACATTAATTCAAAGCAAATATCATACTTAATGTAATTATTGAATCAAAACTATGTTCAGCACATTTGCCGCCCACTGATAAGCTGCATTGCATATGGCTACATTAATCTAGCAAAGATTTTCAATGTGTTTACAAAGGAAGGTCCTGACGTGACAAAAGACAACTGTAGAAACAGAATACTGGTTTAGAAAAGATAAAAACAGACCAATTGTCAATTGCATAGTGGTAGCCTATACAGTAGGTTCCCAAACATTGGGTCGCAGACGCATTTTTATGGGTCCCTTAATGTTTTGTTTCCTACATTTTTTAATTATTATTATTCAAAATATATATAGGCCTATTATGAAAAACATTCCCGAAAGGCTATTTTATTAGTAATTCCATAAATTAGAACACAATATTTAATAAGTAGTGAAAATAGCCGATCAACGCGGCACGAAGCGACGCGTTGTGAGCTTGTAGATCTGCTTTTTTCACAAGTTTGGGTCCCAGGCAAACGTCTAATTTCTCTTTTGGGTCTTAAGCTAAAAAGTTTGGGAACGACTGGCCTATAGCATGTTAAAAGATTGAGCCATCAATTATGTATTAGCAGGTTGGTTGTAGGCAATGTAGCGTCCGAAACGGGTGGCAAAATGAGGAGCAATGAAACACTTTGAGCCTGTTTTGGTTATTCTGTTGCGTTGTGAACTTTCTAAAAATGTAGAAAGATCTTGAATAATTGTGCAACATATGGAATAATTAGGAAAAGACTTAACACCACAAATCTTCTCTTAAAGTGATAGTTCACCTATTTTTGACATGAAGCTGTGTGAAATACTTGCCATTAAAATAGTGGTTACAAATGTATTAATCCATTACCAGAGTCCCGTGGTCAGAGTTCTGGTCAGTTTTAGATGAATATAAAGTAGTTCCGGTGATTTGGCAGGGGCTCATGGCCCAATCATTAAAAATAGATGAATCCACAAAACTAGCTTAATTTGTATTGTTGACCTATTTCTACCAAATAGACCAACTTTCGTTCAACTTTGACCCCTCTGTCACATGGTACTATTTTTTGTGTCCAGTATCACTACGTATTTCCCCAAAACAAGGTGCTTTGCAGTCAGCTGATCAAAACGAAACCTCGCTCTATATGGTAGAAATAGGCCAACAATACAAATGACGCTAGTTTTGTGGATTAATCTATTTTCAATGATTGGGCCACGCCAAATGGCCCCCACCCCATTGGAACTACTTAATATTCATTAGAAACTGACCAGAACTCTGACCACGGGACTCTGGTAATCAATTAATATATTTTTAACCACTGTTTTAATGGCAAGTATTTCACACAGCTTTATGTCAAAAATAGGTGAACTATCACTTTAAAGGATGTCGGTCCCTTGCAAAAAAATATTTTCATAGATGAAGGGAAGCCTAATAGGTGAACTCCAAGCACACTCTGGAGGAGCAAACACAAGTAAAGTTGGTTGCACACTGCACTGCGTGTTTTCGTTGCGTTTTGGAAATCCGAAAGCCGTAGGCCAGGGAGAGAGAGAGGAAAGAGAGAGAGAGCAAGGGACTCAGTGCGACAGCTGCGGAAATCGAAAAAAATCAACCCTGGTCCGAAAATAAATACGAAACGGGCGGCAGTGTGCAAACGTGACTGACATAACGTGAGGTTGATTTTTTTTTATTTACGCGCTCCGAAATTCACTCCGATATTCGGCCCGAAAAACGCAGCAGTGTGCAAAGACCTTAAATGTCTCAGGACGTAAACAATTAAAAACAATAAAAATGTAAAGGACACCGGCCGGTGTGGCCCTCCATCTTTGGCCAAATACAGTACATAAATAACATAATCGATTCGGGGGTCCTTGACATGAAAATGTTTGAGAACAGACATACGCAGTATGGATCTTCAAACGGGTACAATCTAAAATCATTTTCATAAATTATAAGCCTAAAGGCCCTTTTCCACCGGCAGCGATAACGATGACGATATCCATAAAATACCACAACCACATCGTTGTTGATCCTAACGATATAGTTGTCGGCTATCATTGTCTTTATCGGTGTTGGGTGGATGCTGCCGATCCACTTCAATTGAAAACACATTTTTTTAAATCGTTATCGTCATCGTTATCGCTGCCGGTGGAAAAGGGCCTTTACATTTATTTATTTATTTCAGTTTGAACTTTTACTCCTCCAGCAAAGCTTCAGTACTTGCCCCATGTGATGCAATACCATCTGCCTACAGTACGTATTGTCTGGAAGACACATTCTACATAGACTGGCAGAGTTCTTCCAGCACCGTTGAGAGCCAGTTCTCCAGAAACAGAACACAGAACACATTGGAAGTGCCACAGTATGTCTGAATGTCACATGCCCTCACAATAGAACGACGGAATTCAGGTTAAAAATAGGCGAAGTCGCCCCTTAAGGTATTGCGAAGAAGTTGGTTTCAACTGGTTTTGCACTGAGACTGCAATTTTGACTGGCCCTAAAAATGAAATACAGTGAGTATATCATATTATAAAATGATCCTAAATTAAATATTGTTGATCGGGCAGAAAACTATATCTCCACATTTCACATTTTAATGTTTTTTAACGTAAATAGTGCCCTACTTCATCATACAAGAGCGACACATGCAAAAGTATATAGCATCTAGAATCCTTGTTTATACTGTATTCCGGCAATTGTTGCTACTTTAGATTTGTGAAAGTGTTAAAGTGTTAAGTGGATTTTATAAATATTGAGCAAATGAAAAGTATTAACAAGAGCTTATGACTAAATAATAACTACATACAGTATTGCGTTGTTGCACAATGATATGGACAGTCGCTCAAGACATCACAATGATATGGACAGACTACCGTCCTCACTTGTTAAGGCATGTGTCACGACTCACAGTATGCTCTGTGCCTGTATATTGTTCTCTGTGTTTTTGAAAAGCAACACTTTTGAACATACAAGGTTTCCACCCGACAACGGCGTTTCCCGTTCGTTTCCCTATCCAAACATTTTGCGACCCACTTTTGGGTCTCGGCCCACTGGTTGAGAGCATTGATTGCTGTAAACTAATTAGAGTGAATTTACAATACAGTACAGTTATTTTCACATATACTGCTGGATAGTTCCTTAGTGATATTGCCCACACTGCTGTTTACCAAGTTCTACCACTCCACTTCTTCCTTGAAAAAGGCAAAGACAGAAGACAAAGAGGCTCCACTTCCTAATCATCGTGATAAACGATGAAAGCACTTTTCCCTTCGAAATGTCATTCTCTCATGAAGAAAATCTCTCCCACCGTAGATTGGGGCGTTTGAAGTCACTCTCTGTCTCCTTGTCTCATTAAACTTAAAAAGAATGAAATAAAATTCAAATGAACTGTTTACCCTTTTACTTTAAAATGTGTAATTTACCCTCACTCCGCGAGACAACTCACAATTACAGTGGGCTGGCTCTCCCACATCCGTTTAGTGTATTTTCTATAACAAACCCCCTATTAATCAGTCGCGAGATCAAAGTGACACTGCAGAAAAGTTTTAAATATTTAAATCTTTGCTATTCAAATCTCATAACAGATCAAAGCGTTTTGCTTTAATTTCACAAGTCATTTCGGTGCTATATACAGAGCCATGCCCACAAACTCCAGCGGAATATCCAGCATTGCAGATACATCTCCATTCTCTTTTCATATTCGATCTTGCCTTTCACTTGATGCAACTGAACTGCTCATTTGAAGTTGTGTGGATGACAAGTAACTTAAAAGTGCATCTCATTCATTATGAGACATTTGCCTCATAAGGCAGCATAATAAATCATGATGTCGCAATGTGACAAAGATTGAAACAGCAGCTGTTTCAGATGATAAGTGACAAGAATTATGAGGCCTAACTTTTTTGATGTCTTGAATTAGAAAAAGTTACACAATTTAATCGGGGTGCGGTTAACTCAACGGATTCAAGACCAATTTTGGTTGTGGCAATTACTTTTCTTAAATCAAGTATGCTCTTCCAATAGTTGTGATTAATGCCAGGAAGGGGTCCTTAACTAAGGTTACTCGTGTAAAAAGGAGACCTTTCTAGACACCTTCGCTCGTGTAGCTATCATAGCGGATTACTTTATTCATTTCTTCAAATCATGAGGGTGAGACATGAACTAATTGCTTCAATTGAAATATATATTCTTATCCAATTAGCCTATGAAACTGTAAGCCTGGCAAAGTAATTGGCTAGCTCAGTCCCTGTCAGGCTGAGGTGTCCAGTAAGGGAACAGCACATCTTATTATAATGTCTGCAAATTGGACAGATCTCTCCCAAACAGATAACCAGAGAGGGAGAGATCAGACTTCTTAGAGGCAGTGAGAAGATGAGACTGGCAGGTGGAATACCTCCAGCTTACAGGGAAAGGTGACCAGTGCATATGCAGTCAGCTGGCATGACGCTCAAAGGAATTTACATAGAAAATACTCAATAACCCAGCAGTGATACCTATTTGGAAGAAAACAAAATGCAAAAGGTAAACAGATTGAAGTGTGTCAATGTGTATACCGTGTAGCTAGTCTGATTTATACACCGTCGCGCGAAAGTGTCGCGCGTCAGAAATAGCCGATCTACAAGCTCAGATTCGCTAGTTCTTGATGAATGACACTATTGCACGCCAAAAATAAATCAGGCTTAATATTGCGCTTCTGACTGCATCATCCTCACTCGATGTTACCGGTTCATCTTTCTGCATTGCACTTTCCTTTTGGAAAGGGTGAGCAACGTTTTCCCTGTGGATTGGAGTTATTCTGTTTTTTTATTTATTTTTTGTGTTTTTTTTTTTTTTTCTTTTTCTCATGAGCAGGCAGATGGAGAAAATATTGTTGACATTAAACTGTTCCTCTTTCAAGGAACTGTTGTGACAAGGTGGAGCTCCCATCATTGGAGATAGCAGCTGTGTGCTGTTTACAAAGGGGCCCAAAGCAATGTTTGTTTCCATTGAAACGGTGGCAACTTTTCTTTTTCCCCCCCCTCCGTCTTTGTAATGAAGAAGCTTCTGGCGTTTATGTGTTCACTTTCACATCTACTGTCATTATAATAGATTTCTGTAGCAACAGTGCTTTTTCTACAACCACTGATACCATTACGGCTCCCTCAGTTATGACAGGAACTTTACTACAGCTGCCTCTCCTCCAAATATAAATGCTGTTTATGAAAGCAAACCCAGGCGGTAAAATCCTCAGTGATAATTTAAAGTGTAAACATTGTTTACCACTCTCACTAGTGTTAAATTAACATTTTACTGTGTAATTACAGCCTGCATTCACAATGGGCCCGGTGATTAAAGGCTAAATAGACAAATACAAATAACAACAACTTAAATTGCTGAAAGTGGATGTTGATAATGAGAATTCTAATGATTATCGAAAGCCCGCTGAAACGCAAACTCTGGTTCACTGATCGAGCCCTTGGGAAGGGCTGTAATGATTTGCCAGCAGGGGGTCTCTGGTGGGAAGTCAAATCAATGGACTGGCCTCGGCTCTTAATTACTGTTCCTTTTGCCAGTGTAAGGAGAAATCAATTAAGTCAAGCATACAAAGCGAGAGGCAATACTGCAGCGTTGGACACAAAGCAGACACACTTCATAAAACCACACCCAGCTAGTCACATCGCAACTACAAAAGCCCTCCTCCTACTTAACACAGTTTCTTTACCCCGCCGATGCATGACTGATTCTCAGCAAAGTCACTCCACAGGCATCGTTGTCGTTGCAATGATGTGCATGACAGCAGGAAATAATCAGATTTATTTGGGTCAATATCTCAGATAAGGTTTAACCTAACCCTAACGAAAAATTATTCTAAACTATTACATTTTTTTTAAATAGCCAATCTACAAGTTCTCAATGTGTTGAGGGAAAAACACTTTGAACATTTGGGGGGAAAATCCAAATCCAATTTTCACCTGCCCAAATTAGGAAGGCCAGGCTTACTGTAATGTCATCTTTCAAAAGTAATGCCTTTGTATTTGTATTTTGTCAGTTTGATTGTTACTTATGTACAATATATTGCATGTAACTAGTTCGGTTTTGAGAATGAAGTCAATAAACCATATTATACAGTATGTTACTGTACAGACACACTGAAATAGTATTTTAGCTGAGCATTTGAAATAGAATACATTTAGCTTGAGATTGTACAAATCATAACATTAAATATCTTGTCAAAGGCTTTGCCATAAGACAGACATTCATTTACAACGTGATTACGTTGTAAATGAATTGTAAAGCGAATTTGCTAAATCTGGTGTTGTGGTGTAGTTTTAAACTACCTAGCTAAGTAGTTCCATTGGATGACCGGAATAAAACGTCACTAGCTATGCAGGGAAAATACAAAAACTTAAACTGAGGCCCAAAAATCCCGCTGTGTACCAAAAGCTTTGCTGAACGGGTGGCAAGAGTTGGGCAATGTAGCAGAAATCAGAATAGCATCAGACTTTTTGAGCGGTGGTCACACCGTCTCCATAGCGTGGCCGTGTGTGTCTGTGTGTGTGTCTGTGTGTGTGTCTGTCTGTCTGTCTGTATGTAGCCTCTGGTGTAGCCTGAGTACCCTGGGTGACCAGAGAGGTGCTGTTGAGTCTAGCCTGCCCTGAGCATCAACTGCAATACACACACACACACACACACACACACACACACACACCCCCACCCCACACACACAGGCACCCCCCCCCCCCCCCCCCCACACACAGGCACCCCCCCCTCCCCCCCCCCCCCACGACCACCGCTCAGTTCACACGGGTGTGATTTTTACTCTCCCTGTATCCAGTCAGTGACACAAGAAATCTAATGGGTCTACCGCTCTGGTCTAGCTTTATGGCTGCATGGATATCTGGACATCTGAAACTGTCAAACCTTGCTGTCAGTTGTTGGGGGGATTTGATTTACCTATGTATTAGCCAATGTAGCTGATGATTTTAACTGTACAGTAGCTTTTCAATTCATATTCTTTGAGTAAGAAAGTAAGATACTACTATAGTTTTCTACATCCATTTCAGTGTTAAGTAGCTTATAATCTTTTGGTGTTTACAGTTTGTGTACAGACATTGTATGAAAATGTGGAGGGAGGGGAGGGAAAGTTCATCTCACTTACTGCTGTGGTGGCTGTAGTGTAGTGTAGTGTAGTGTGTCGATCATCATGGGGCTGATGCAGGGTCCTGGTTCTTCCTGGAGCTGATACTGCTGCTCATGTTGGGAAAAAAATGAAAATAAAAACTAAAATGTTAGGAAGGGACTAGTGGAGAAGAGATACGGAAGTCATTTTATGCTTAGTTGCATTTAATGCCGCTATGCTTGGTCTACAAGCTCACAAAGGCGTCTCTGAGGTGTTGTAAAATACATTTTATTCGACTACATTAACTGTAAACATTGCAGACTAAAATATGACTAAAACTGAATGGAATTTTATTCAAAAGACTAGAAGTGAATAAAAGTAAATCAAAATTTGCGGTCAAAATGAACACTGTTCAAGAGACTGCAGCTGCCCTAACCATAACCCCAATAACCCTGAATTATTATCAACATACCATATCAACAAGTGAATCCCTTGTGATGAGCATAATGTTATCTCCTGCTCTCATTAACGTATACTGTTGGTCCCATCCCAAACAGAAGTGAGTACTTTTTATCGCTGAAATACAACAGTGGTTCTCAAACTTTTCAAGCTGCAACCCCCAAAATAATCATATTTGAAAACGCTGACAAGCACTTGACATTTTCACAATTGTTAACCTTTTCCTTATAGGGAATATTTGACAATTTGGCCAATGTTTGACTCTTTTTATAGTAATACTATGATGAAGTAATCAACAAAATACAATAGTTTGTTGATTACTTCATTTTAGAGGTCTTAAAAAGTTCTTAAAAGTCCTTAAATTGTCACATGGTTGAGAACCACTTCACTAGACCACTAAAAAGCAACAGCATGAATTGGTCTAATATGACACTACTCTTCAAGCCTGTTTGTACTTGTAGCAGATCTGCAAGCTCACTACATGTCACAATGCAAAGCGACGTTTGCTTGTTGATCATTTACTGTATTTTTGGCAACACCGTCATGCATTGGAGAATAACAGCCAACCATGGTAGTAGTTGCCAGGGGTGTCACACCAAATTCTGGGCCCTGGGTACTTTAACTAACTTGAAGTTTTTTGCAAGTCTTTGAATATTTCAAATCCTACATAAAAATATATATATATATATGTTTCTATGTCAGTGGTCCTCAAACCTTTTCATGTAAAGGACCCACACAATTATATGTGTCCCAATCTCACTGAGAGCCAGTCATCTCGGAACGTACAGCTTTAGACAGGGACTGAAAATACCTTTTTTCTCACTAAAATGTGATAAAGCCACTAAAGCATTTCATAAATTTCAGGCTACATTTCACTTAAACGCCAGAGCTTAACTCTGCATGTAAATAAGACTTTTTTAATTAATGTGAGAGATCGTCAGGTCATTTGCAGGTTAGAAATGTATTTAGAACTTGAATATCTCAAAAGTAGTATTTCAGCATGGCATCATTCTATAAGCCATATCTTCAAAACTGTTGGGTCAATCTCCACAACCAATATATCATTTTGTAGCTATGATCCCCAGCTTTCAAATGAAATGAAAAAATGAAAATGAATAAAAATCCAATGACTGGCTCCCAGCCAAATTGGGACACATATGTATTTGGCCACGGAACCCCATCTCAAAATATTTTGTTCGACCCCCCAGAAGCAAAATTTGAGTAACAAATACTTTAGCTATTTCAATAGCTAAAGTATAAAATAATGAAGGCCCCTCCACCTTGGGCCCTAGTAACTCATTCCCACTTTCCCCCCCTTGTGACGCCCCTGGTCACAATGCAAAGCGACGTTTGCTTGTTGATCACCAACTGTATCTTTGGCAACGCCGTCATGCAACGGAGAATAACAGCCTGGAACAACTGACTGTATACAATGGTAGAAGTTTCACTCACTGTGAGCAGGGTGATGGATTCGGATTCCCGGCGCTGATGCTTTATGGATGATGGGTGGACATCTTATACATTTGTCTTCCTCTTCTGAACACAGCTTGACTGCTAACACTGTGGGGAGGAGCTGGGGGAACAGGGAGTATAAGTGGGGATCTGCAGGTGTATCATGTACACCTTGGGTTGATAGCTCCATGTTGTTATCTCTGAACTGCACGGATCAATACCGCAACAGGGCACTGGCTTGCAAGAATTCCTCCAACTAACAATACCGCATTCTCGGCTTGTATTTTTGTCGCTGTGATGGCCCTTTTTTTTCCAAAATAATGGGCCCCAGAAAAATATATATTCTCTTACCTTAAAACTATTTCACCTTAAGTCCGTTGATTTCTCATTTTTTTAACACATTGTGCTTCACAGATAAATATGATAAAAAAATGTATGTTTTTATTTTTCTCTATTACTACGGTTGTAATGTAACAATATGTCCAATACCCACACTTCAATTCATGTGCTGATGTCCAAAATTAGATATAAACACTAGGGTCTCTATTTTCGTCCATGCTTATCCCTAAACTCTTTTGCTATTTTTTATTATTTTGAAAAACATTTTTTAAATATTTCAAATAGCTGATCTACAACTCACAACGTATCGATGTACATTGGCTATTTTTCTATGTTTTTTCAAAATAGTAAAAAAGGCGAAGAAGTTTAGGAATAAGGGGTAAGGCATGGACAAAAATATAGCTCTAAAATAGATATTAACATAGGGACACAAATTCTCTACAGCAAGGGAACAACTCACTGTAACTGTGCGTACACCACTCTACTGCACTGTGTGTGTGTGTGTGTGTGTGTGTGTGTGTGTGTGTGTGTGTGTGTGTGTGCGTGTGCGTGTGCGTGTGTGCGTGCGTGCGTGCGTGCGTGCGTGCGTGCGTGCGTGCGTGCGTGCGTTTGAGAGAGAGAGAGAGAGAGAGAGAAGCTGTTTGTATGTGAATATGGGAGCTTAGGCCATATGGGAGAGACATTTACATGTACATTAGGCCCTAATCCCCTCCCAACTGTCTGGACACTTTGTTAATTTCTTGTCAACACTCTGCATTTCATTTGAGGCCTGGTTTGAAAGCTTCATACAGGGTTTCAGCACCAAAACCATTTGTACACGTTTGTGTTTCAGCGTTCTGTGTCCAAGTTTAAGGTCAAAGGTCAAGGTACATTGTGTACAGCGAAAAGGGTTGCATGGATCTACAGCAGGGGTCTTCAACAGGGGGTCCGGGACCCCTAGGGGGTCCTTAGAGTTACTACAGGAGGGCCACCAAATCCTTGTGTGATAGGATAATTATTTTAAATTAACAACTTCAACCCTCTCATCCCTATTCCGTGGAGAACTTTAGCCAAAAATAGCAGATCTACAAGCTCTCAACGCCTCGCAAGGCGAGGCGTTGAGAGCTTGTAGATCGGCTATTTTCGGCAAATAGGTTTGGTGTAGAGGTAAAAAAGAGCAGACCAAGTACATAGTGAAAGGTCAAGTTTACGAAATATCGACGATTTAAGTGGTTAGATACACATTTCCAACATAGACTGATGACAGTGCTGTCAAACAAGTCTATGAATCTATCTAACCAAAAATCAATGAAAATCTGCATCACACATTTATACAATATGTAGAGGGGGTCCCTGCTTCATCTCTCTCTCAGCTAAGGGGTCCTTGGCCTGAAACGTTGAAGAGCCCTGCTCTACAGACTTCATGTTGGCTCAATACAGCGCTTCTGTACAGAACATGAAAGACCCCCATGATCAGCATCCTGAGCCCAAGGGTAAAGGTCATTGTTACCATACTTGATTACCGTTTTATGCAAGCGTATTATATACATTTATATCGTTGTTAGAAGAAAATAATAATGTCACGTAAATTAATTGTACCATCCATCCATCCATCTTCAACCGCTTATCCGGAATCGGGTCGCGGGGGTAACAGTTCCAACTGAGACTTCCAGATTTCCTTATCCTGAGCAACTTCCTCTACTCCCTCTGGGAGTATACCGAGGCGTTCCCAGGCCAGTTTGGAGATAAAATCCTTCCATCTGGTCTTAGGTCTGCCACGGGGTCTCCTCCCAGTGGGACGTGCATCGAGGACCTTCTTAGGAAGGCGCTCGGGGGGCATCCGTAGTACTAGATGCCCGAACCACCTAAGCTGACTCCTTTCCAAGTGAAGGAGCAGCGGTTCTACTCCAAGTCTCTCTCGGGTGATTGAACCTATATAAATATATATTTTAAAAGAAATCAAATAATTCTGATATTAGCGAAAATAGCCGATCTGCAAGCTCACAACTCACAATGTGACGCTTTGTGAATTTGTAGATCATCTATTTTAGGACACACAACGAAGTATAAAACAGTGCTTGAGTAGTTAAACATTGTAAACAGTGAAAAGCTGTAGGCTAGTTCAAAAAGAAAAATAACTAGAATAAGTGCTCCTCGGAGTACAGGTCTCTCTAGGTCAGGTCAGGTGGGTTATTGTGGTCAGCAATGTGGGCCAGCAATGTTCGGAATTCGCCAATCAGGATGGAATATGGAAAATTGGACAGAACCGTCTTGATCACTTGACTAAAGAGATAATGTTTACCAATTTGCTTGATGTTTGGACAAAATTTTTAGGCGTAATAAAAAATCGGCCTCCTGGTGGCGCTATAAAAGGACAATGCTAAAAGGTTAGCATTTCTTCCTCTGCCTAAGGGGAATATGCGTTCACGGACGGACAGGGTGCAAAATATAGTATCTGCCACGCCTTCATAAAAATAAAATCACAGTAACTTAATTCTCTCAAGAACCAATAATTGGCAAACTAATAGCACCCTCCTGGTTCATCAGCACACATTGTTGTAGGCCTTCATTCTACTTACTCGTTTCGATTGCATTGGAAGACTTTCCAGTGACACTGCTCATCCCCCACAAAGCGTATTTGTTTACATGAAGCAAACAGAATGATTGTGGCTCTGAAATAGCCTACAGAGACTGTAATTACCTCAACTTGTCATTGTGTCGCAGGCCTGTACTCTGGTATCCAAAACATGATGAAGAGCCACACTGCAGTACATTGTATTCACAACTTGATGCATGATTAGAAGGTGCAGGTGCAAGCACACAATAGGGAGTACCAGCATGCAGATGGATCTACAGTAAATCAAGAAGTGCCAAAACGGCATACTGGTGAGCGCCGCGCCGGCTCGGCAATAACGGAAGTAGGTTATTCTAACATGCTTAATGACAACAGACTGCACACGACCCTCAAGGAATTGTGGATTATGTTTAACATGAAGGAGTATCTGGAATTAACAATGTAAATGTATCATTAGCACATTAGGAACAATTGAGTGTAAGGCAAAATACCACCACTTGTCACCCTAATTGAATTAGCAGGTCTGTTAATCATGCATAAATAGTGATTCTGTACTCAGGACATCAATTGAAATCAAGGTAAAGATTCTCTCTGCCGTCGTTCCCTTTGAGAGGGAGATCATTTCACCTTGTCTGTTCTGATATCAATTCAGTGTGACTCTGAAGCAAATTGCATAATTAATTTGTACACCTGCAATGCACCTTAAATGTAAAAAGGGAAGCTTGCTTAGGGGCCCAAATGCCCATGCTGTATATGGAGTCAAATGCCCTGTTATATGCACATATGGAGTCAGATGCTCATATTTCCCCCCTCAAATGTGCATTATGGAGATTGGAGATCAACACGGATGGATGTCAAACACCAACACAATCTTGGAACCCATTTGGTTAAAAACGGGGGCACCACCTCCTTTTTTTGTGTGAAAACATTAACGTGCTTCTGTGTTTTCTTCCTACTAATACCAACATTACACGTTTAGGGCAGTGTTGCTGACAGATTCTGCTGTTAGCATAATCTGTTCTGAGAGAATAGACACAATATGAACCGAATGCACATCATGGCGGTTTGCATTTTCAACATGCACTGATGGGCAGACACAAGAGAAACCCCCTCACCCCATGGGCCCCCATTAAATGCACATATCATCACTGACGGGCAGAAACCTTCTATCTCCAAGTTTCACATTTCAGGTTTTTTTTTTCATAAAGTAAAGCCTGCCTCATCATACAAGACTGTCGCACAAGACTAGTGAAAATAGCAGATCTACAAGCCGTTGCGAGGCGTTGTGGGCTTGTAGATCGGCTATTTTCACTATTTAAAATGATAAACACAAAACAAACGGTTTTGGACAGGTTTCCACCCAACAACAACGATTTATAGGGAGTCAAATGCACATACATTATATGGAGATCAACATGCACTGATCATTGCATGTTGGTCAGACAACAACGCAAAACGCCTGCAGATAGAATAAAAGCTGTAAGGGTCAGAAAAGCCGCTGAGAACAAGCAAGAAACGCTGACCCTTAAAAGTACAACCGCTTAAAATCTCAAAATTGTGATTGGATATTGGTGGGAAATCCAAAACATTAGTCAATTTCCTGACATGCAAGATATCTTTTAGTTCTTCAACAAGTTTATTAACAATGGCAGTGAACACACTCCTGGAAAATCTTTCATTTCCAGACACAACACACACAACAACACACACACACACACACACACGGGTTGGGAAAAAGTGTCACAGTTTGCAGTGCAAAGGGTGAAAAAAGCGTGATTGATAGGCGCTTGTAGGCCACTAGGCCCCCTGGAGCTCTGGGACCGTGGGCTGCAGCCCCCTGAGCCCGTATACGTTCATCTGGGCCCCAATGTGTATACTGTACCCCTTCTCACAAAAATAAGGTACTTGTTTTTGCATGGCTTTTGCAAACTACTTGATATTTCATCATCACTGCAATGTTTAGAGTACTTTGTACTGTAGGTGATACAGTTTCAACCAAGCAACTGTTTATATTGTTTACTACATTTCCTGATGCTGATATCCAGGACGGACAGTGCTCATGTTATGGAATTGTCATGCTGCCTGGAGTTTACCTAGAAAACAAGTTCTTCTTTTATTGTATTTTTACCTTTACCACTTTCACCCATGGCGCTCCTATTTTGATAGGTTTTGAGTACAGAAGGATAAGATGGTTTGCCAAGTGACCCGTTTTTAATAATCGCATCATTAATTTGCGCAGCTGACCATTTGATATGCAGAGATGGTCAGCAAAGTTAAAGATTTGTAATTGTTGCTTTTTGACCTATCTGTATAGGCTAACTTTTACATAGCAAGTGCTTCTCCTGTATGGTCTTATGGTGTCGAGGTCAGGTGCACTTAATATTTGGCCAACATTTAATGTGAGAGATGACTAAACAACCAGTCTTTCATATCGTCACTGTCGGGCAGAAACCTCGTATCTCCAAGTTTCAAATTTGTAAATTTTTTCGCAAAGTAAAGCCCTACTTCATCATACAAGGCCGTCGCACAAAAGCAGTGAAAACAGCCGATCTACAAGCACACAATGTGTGCTTGTAGATCGGCTGTTTTCACTAGTTTAAATCGTTTTAAAAATGATAAATACAAAACAAACGGTTTTGGACATACAAGGTTGCCACCCGACGACGACGATATACTGTATATTCACTGTCTTCCAAGAGTATCGCAAGGCTTAGTTTTCCTTTAAAGAGAGAGAGAGAAAAAACTGAACGTGGCTTTAAGCTTCATGCAGCCCCTCCATCATATGCAGCTCTTCTGTCGTGCCCCCACGTAGCGCCCATAGCATGCCCCGACCTGCTCCCTCACTGACTCACACCAAACAGTGAAGGCCGGGGCCAAAATAATTTGTATCTGTTCAATAAAACATTAAAGCCCATGAAGCCATGTCCTGCTCTCCCCTCTCCCTCTCCTCTTCACGCCTGCTCTCAAAGGTCTTGTTAATGTTTCAAAACTGCACATAAGACAGACCAGCCAGACGATTAATTTGAAAGATACCCAGAGGGCACCTGCAGGATTTTTTTTTCTCACTCCTCTTGCTTCTGTAGTGTTAACACCTAGCTTTCTACAGAAAACCGGAGTGGAAGGGTGGCAGGGTGAGGGTAAAAAGAAAAAAGAAAAAGAAGCCTACAAAGTGTACCCTCCAGTTATAAAATGAAGCGCTTTTCAGAAACAGCCTTTTGATATGTGCAATCAATGTAGCAAAGCAAAACGGGTTAATGTCTTAAATGCAACAGTGTTTATTTGCAGGCAGTGCGAGGATTTCCGAAAATCCATACTAAGGAGCAGATCATAATTTAAAATGTATGGTAATTTGCCCTATTGCCTGGCCTTTGTGTCATTCCTATTAATATCAAAAGAACAGTAATTTCCCCATGCATAATCGTTCTTAACTGCATTAACTTTGACATTATTCTAATATATTTTATAGGCTACTGGTGTTGTACTTCACTCAACCCTGATAACACCAGATAAGCTGATAAAGCATGTGACCCAATTACATTAAATTAGATTCAAACAGAAGATTCATCACTTTAAGAAAACATACATACATTAAAATGTTGCCTTGCTTCTGGTTGCTGACTCCTGGTAACGATCCTTGAAAAAAACTGAATATGCACGCACAAAATAAATTGCACGGAAATTATTTTTTAATGCACAAATGCACCTCTGAGGGTTAGACTATCCTTAAAAAGCATAATAATGTCTTATTGGGATTCAAATGTAATGCAGCACCGTCTTGTTTGCGTTATTGAGATTTCACTCTCCACATAAGAGCTGGGCTACTCCAGAATGCTGTCCTTAAAATACAGCTATGGAAACCAATGCAGCATGTGCATTCATTTCAGATAAATAGTTTACGCTCTGGTGAATAAATGATTTATTTATACTCATAAATAATTTTATCAAAATATCCCAAAGCAGTTTTTGCCTCATTGTACATCATTTTCTAAGTATGCTAGTTGAGCCCTCATTTATTTTCAAATATCACACCATGTCTCTTGTAAATATGTATAGTGGTCTTTCCACTTATTTATCTTACAGATCTGATTTTAATATTTCATTCTCGGCATAAAGTTCCATTTGTTTCCAACGGGCACGACACTGTGAAATAAACACCAGAATTATAATTCCCACTCTTAACATATTGGTGACATGAAACATTTAAGAGGAAACGGATAGTTTGCATAAATTCAAAGCCTGATTTCTGATCTGAACAACGTGAAAATGTTAATGAGTAAACTGGCTGCAGCTTGATAGCACAGTTTAGGCTGTTGACTGGAGGGCTACAGGCTCCCGCCATATGGTGAGAAATCTGGTGGTGTGAAGCCCCAGGCTAAGGATTTACTGTGGATGCTTTAGTAAATATTCCTCTTAACTGTAGAACTCAACACAACACTGAGCTAAATGAAGGCTTTAACTCTTTGGACTCAGTAAGTAAATATGGAAGGATGTCACACGCGGATTAAAGAATCACAGGCCTACAGTATGTTGTACCAAAATAGGTTGCTGTGACTGGTGTGTCTTTGCCACAGTATACACAAGGAAACAGGTGCTACAGCCTATAACAGGGGTCCCCAAAAGGTAGATCGAGATCTACCAGTAGATCACAAAGGCTGTGCAGGTAGACCAGATGACATACCCCTAATAGATACTGTAGCTATATAAATACAATATTTAAAAAAGAATGTATAAACAATAATCACAAACCCCCTCCTTTTTGGTGTCTGTCCTGAATTAAAGTGACTTGATTGATTAACATCAAGAAGGTTGGTATACTAGCTCCCTTAACGGCTTCTAAAATATTACTGACATGCGATGTAATGCTTTGTTTTCAAGAGTCAGTAGCATTAAAGAACCCGGAAACCTATCACTTCCTTACAGAATGGGATGAGACTTTTCCCCTACTATTTCCCTATTTTTTCCATACTATAAGTGTGTTTGTCTTACATGTAATGTCAGTGCCGCTATTCCAAAGCCCCCTCGGGCCCTTAGAAATTGGGTGGGTCGATCATGTTGAGCTGGTCATTTTAAAAGTAGCTCTCAAGTCAAAAACGTGTGGGCACCCCTGGCCTATAAGATACTCAATAAGTGGATTATGTTACACAGTAAATTCTTGAGTGTTAATTTAACTCTCAGAGCATACAAATGGAACCAAATGGACTCTTGCAGGTGAGTACGATCGA
>NC_137810.1:13278242-13488242 GCF_963921795.1 Nannobrachium achirus | reverse complement strand
AAAGTTATAGCCATTTGTATATTCACTGTCCCATTGACTCCACTACACAGGAAAGGAAATATATTATAAGCAAGAAAAATTCTGCTTTAAGTAGCATGTGAGGGGTCAAAATGGAGAGTTTTCATGATTGTGAATCCATTGCAAGCATTTGTTTTGCACAAAAAATATTCCTTGGGCTAGAAAACGAACCAACAAAAGTGTGAAAAGTGATGAGTCATCACTTTTCATAGTCATCACAGTGATGAGTCATCACTTTTCACACTTTTGTTGGTTTGTTTTCTAGCCCAAGGAATGTTTTTTGTGCAAAACAAATGCTTGCAATGGATTCAAAATCATGAAAACCCTCCATTTTGATCCCTCACATGCTACTTAAAGCAGATTTTTTCTTGTTCATAATATATTTCCTTTCCTGTGTAGTAGAGTCAATGGGACAGTGAATATACAAATGGCCATAACTAATAATTTTTTTTTTAATTTTTTCGCGATGTTTCCAGCAGAGCAGGCCTCTCATTCTGTGGACCTTAATGACCAAACTAATAGATAAAACAGAAATAAAAAGTGCGGCAGAACATCACAGGTCCCCTCCCATTTTGAGGGGCTGGATCCCCGGCTATAGGGGACACAGGGAGAACATGAAAACTCCACACAGAAAAGCCCTTTTGCCATCCCCACCTAGGGTGTGGGCACTGATGACGTGGAGAAGAGAACACACCCCCAGCGGGAATCGAAGAGCTAGTTTTAACTCAAATATTCTTTAAGTTAATGGATTCCAATGTCACCCTCAAACAGACCATGATACTGTATGCAAATGGTAGTGAAGTATAATCAGCGGGTCAAACACACCACTGCACTGGTGGTCCCTTAAGGTTAAATGACATAATATAGGCTAGTGTTGCAGAAGCCAAGAAGATTAAATAGATACTGTATCTAATGTCTGGGGCACAAATATTAAAAAGTAGTTTGGACCCATATGGCATATACTGTATTGACATTCCAATATGGGCATATACCGATAACATCAGGGATCTTCATACAGTATATGGGCATAAAGTGGACAAGGACAGTAACAATGGGTAATCTGACAAAGCCCCCTACACTATGACTCAAACATATTGGTCGGATCGGTGGTGTGAGGTAGGCGTAGCAGCCCGAACCTATAGTTGTTAAAGACCCAATGAAATGACTATTTTGGGTATTTTATTTTGAAGTTTCAGTTTGAAAAGGAAGCCTGTGTGTTTCTGAACCAATCCGAGGGGACCAGCCCTTCAGGCGATGGGATTTAAAATCTGAGTAATGGGAGTAATGGGAGCCAGCAATGGGAAACAAACAGGTGAATGTAATCAAAGGTTAATTTATTTGCAAGCGGACCTGTCTATGTCATCACTTTTTGAATTTCTGTTCACAGGAAGTAATTAAGAATGGCCTATTTAGGGACCTTTGATATAAATATACACAAAAATTGTTTATTTTCTATTTTTTTGGCATCTAGTGTTAGGTATGGCCATATTATCTCTACAGATATGCTCTAAAAGTGTGAAAACCATGTTTTTGATTTCACCCTGTCTTTAAAGGGGAACTAGGCAAGTCTGTGTGTACACAAACACATCCCCCCTCCCCTCTATGACAGGCATCAAACAGGTAGTTGTCTTTGATGCTTCCATTGATAAGAGAGATCACTAACGAGCACTTGACACTTTTATGGCCCAATCAATTACTTCAGTGCACAACCACTTTGAAGTTCAAAGGGAGCAATTAAGAGCTCTGGCCAGCTCCCCGACAAAAACTTCCTTCCAAGGGATGAATGTCAACATAAACAGTGGAACAGAACCACTGTTTATGTGTCGTTCTGCAAGGAAACACCCCAGCACAATAATATAGTGACTGATAAAAGGAAACGACTGCTTAAAAATGTATATACATATATATAAAAAATAGTCTTAAAGTTACCTATAGTTTCCCTTTAAGAAGTGGTTAAATATTTGAACTGATCAATTCCTAGACCAACCAGACACCAAGATGGCTCTATACGGCAGCCATATAGCATATGACTGAATACATGTTACTTCCTTCACAGGTGTTACAAATTATACCAATTAAGCTTGTGTTCTTGATGAAACAGACCAATTATAGCTTAGCTAGCAAATAAGCCCCATTAGGAAACATTTTTAGTAGAGCTATCAATGTTGGGGTTTGCCATCTTCAGTGTAGCAATGAACAAAGCAAAGTTATTCCTGCCATTCATGAACTAACTTATATCCTAGCCTCTATGGGAGGACATGCAGGGCACAGTCCTAATGAGTGCTTATCTGCTATCAGGTGTTCTGAGTGTACCGAGTCTGCTTGCCAGGCACCTCTTACACTGCAGCACTGTCTCTTTGAGCCGCATACAAAGGGGGTAAATGTCAAGTATTTTAAGTTGAGGGCACTCAGGATGACTGGAGGAAATTAGGAAATTAATTATTGTATGAAGTAGACGCATTTTGTATGGCAGAGAGAAACCAACACATTGATTAATGAGCCTGAAGGTGTTTGCTTATAAGAATATCAATTAATTTTTTGTCTTCTTTTTTTTTACATTAAAGTCATTAAAATGAAGACCTTGACTTTAGCGATCCGAACAAACATGCCGAGAGAACCACAGCGTGATGAAAAAAGGCTAGGCAGTGAAAGGGAGGGTTACACAGCGGTAGGCGCTGCACCCGGGTCACAGGCTCTGCCTGCCCCTGACGTCTTCCCCTTCTAAAGCTCGCCACATCAAACCCACATGCCGCGCCAATTAGCAAGGCGGCCATGTACTTTAGCTCGTTATTTACCACTTTAATGAAGCTCAATAATCACCTTAATTCATCTCTAAAAGGACAAACCCGGGGGAAGTTGGTTCAGCAGGGAGATGAGAGGAGAGGGTCGGAGAACATCATACACAGTCAAATCCTGAGTATTCATTTAAAGCTGCAGTCTGCAACTTTGATGTCCTACTGTACCTGCCGCCTGGGATTCAAGCCTGGGTCATCTACATCGCTTTGCCAGTGCAGATATTGCACTCATGAGCTTCAGGTAGTACTATTTGTCACCCAGTATGTCTCGTACCCGACACCAGGATCTGAATTTCTCAATGGAAGAGTATGGAGCCTACCTGCAGGGATACTACTTATATTGTATTAAAATACTCTTCTATACAGATCTGGATTAAAACTAACATTTTAAAATAAGTTCTGGAATGCAGCTTGAACTATATGAGAAGACTCTCGGAGTTACAAATACTTTACTTACTTTTAAGACCTAGGCTAGTACCAACGTTCCTCAGACAGAATCAGGTCTGCATCGGTCTCTTCCCCCTCGCTGACTCCCCAGACCCATGTGTGAGCCGATCCGTTTGGCTACCTGCGAGGGTATAAGCAACAGCCTTCCCACGATGCAGTGCTGTGAGTATTTAAGATGGAGAGAATGGAGGATTTAAGGCTGCACCTTGGGAACAACAAAAATCTCTCACAGCCCTGTTCAATTATGATGGAGAGCAGGGAAGGAGAATGGGGAGGTGGCTGGACATGCTGGCCTCGGATAGCCGCTGTGGAAGGAAGGCACTATCAGGGACGTGCTGGCCATTGGGAAAAGCGGGACAACTCCCGAACGGCCGGTTCATTCCCGGCCGTTCCAGGCCGGCCATTAGGATAGAAATGTCGGGCAGAAACCTTGTATCTCCAAGTTTCGTATCTCCAACCTTTTCGCAAAGCAAAGCCCTGCTTCATCATACAAGGCCGTCGCACAAAAGTAGTGAAAACAGCAGATCTACAAGCACACAACGCCTTGCGGTGCGAGGCGTTGTGTGCTTGTAGATCGGCTGTTTTCAATAGTTTAAATCATTTTTAAAATGATAAATACAAAACAAACGGTTTTGGACATACAAGGTTTCCACCCGACGACGACGAAATATAACTCATGTAATTGGCCCACTGGCTTGTCACTTGTCATGATCTGAAATGGCAAATCTTTGAGTAGCTGCAGCTCTATAGCGCGCAATGAGGGCCTCTCCAACTCTTTTTCCCGGGCTGAATCAGGGGCCCAGCACGTCCCTGGGCACTATACCCTGGGTCAGTATCACAGGCTACACTGTTATAGTCCGAGCGTTTCAGGCAAAAATCGCTACACAGTCAAATCTGGTCATTTGTCCCTTTGTAACTCATTGTTATATTTATAGTCCAGGCGTTTCGGGCAGTATTTTGATGGAATCGTGCACTTTATGAAAGAAGCATGGAATTTGGCACACAGTTAGAACATGCCATATGGAACATGTTTGGCTATAGGGGCATCACTGATTTGTCTTGGGAAACTTGTAGTAAAATAATACAAAAAATAAATGCTTTAGGTAGCATGTGAGGGGTCAAACTAGGTGTTTTTCGGGACTCTGAATCCAATGCAAGCATTTGTTTTGCACGAAAAACATTCCTTTCCGAGAAATGGCCACCACAAAACTGTGAAAAGTGATGACTCATCACTAAACCATAGTTTTATGGGGTCCGTTTTTAGCCCAAGGAATGTTTTTCCTGCAAAACAAATGTTTGCATTGGATTCAGAATCCCCAAAAACACCTAGTTTGACCCCTCACATGCTACCTAATGCATATTTATTTCTTGCATTATTTTACTCTATAGTAAAGTCTATGAGAGCCCAACTTTGATTGGCCCCCACAAGTTTCCCAAGACAAATCTGTGATGCCCCTATAGCCAAAAACGTTCCATATGGCATGTGTTCCATATGGCATTCTAACTGTGTGCCAAATTCCATGCTTCTTTCATAAAGTGCACGATTCCATAAAAATACTGCCCGAAACGCCTGGACTATTAATATAACAATGAGTTACAAAGGGACAAATGACCAGATTTGACTGTGTAGCCATCTCTCCAGACTGCAACATATCGCCCTAAACCGGCTAACAGACAACCTTTAATTGATGAATTTTAATTTGTGGAGGACATGCAAAGAGCTCCAATAATTAGAGGAGGGGACATACAGTACGAGATTCAAATGTTCTCATGCAACAATTCAATGGCGATTCAGAGGCATGAATGAGAATTAGAAACTACTGTTTGAGCAGGGCCGGATCTACAATATGGGCACTTTGGGCACGTGCCCAGGGGCCCTTGGCACCAGGGGGCCCTCCAAAAAAAAAGGAAAAAAAAAATGTTGAGAAAAAAAAAAGAAAAAAAAAGAAAGAAAACCCCCAGCCATTTAGTTGTTATCTAATCCAAATGAAATGATTTAAATTATGCCCCCAAGACCCCCGATTTGGTGGTCACAAATGGTATTTTGTCATTTTTGGGGGGAAGGATATGTCTTGTTTTGACCATATACCGGTAGTAGTACTATAATAGTACATTCTTATTTATTTTGATTGTCAGTGGCCACACTGCCACTGTTTCTTACCTCAGACTGTTATTGTCTTAAGTGTGTTCACTGGCTGCTGATATCGTTAAGTTACTTTTTAAAATATTGAAAGCGGTTAGTCCGGAGCCCTGTAGCGCGTGTCTGAGTGAAAAGGGGAATAGGCCTGCCCTACACCCAACCTTCATATACAGTAGTCCATATGCTGGTTTATTTCCATGTTAACCTTTCAGAGCTGTTTATATCATTTAAAATAAGTTCTCCTGGCACATTTCGCCATCTGGAATTTGCAAAACTGACCTAATGTCCATTTCTTCAGGGAGCCTCCAAATTCAGTTTCCTGAGACTAACAGGTCAAATATTCTCTTGGAAGTAGCCTCAGGAAACAGACTAGTCAGCAAAAAGTACCATAGTTCAGCCAATTCCTGAGTTTCCCCCCGGGGATCAATAAAGTTTTATCTTATCAATTCAGTGTTGAGCTGTTGAGGGCAACATGCATTTCTGATATGACATACCAGACTATTTCATATTTTATTCACACTCTGGTAGCGCTTCTGACAAGAAATTTGCTACGTCGGTTTTCTTGACTTGAAGCCAAGAACTGATGTTCACTGTTCAGTATAGAATGTTTTTTCTTTTCTTTTCTTTTTCTTCTTTTTTTGACAGCTATCATTGTGGAAAATCCACAGACAAATGCCCATAGTATTACTCTCATGTTGCTAACCCTGCCACCACTTGATTCTAGCTCTTGTTTGTGTCTCCATCTGTTTCAGGGGCCTCTCCAGCAGACCATTCCTGAGGGCCCGGTGTTACCTACACGGAACAACGGTGCAAAGCCATCTTAAATAAGCAGATACTTTAGCGGGGCCCTCGGTGCAGCAGAGGATCATTATTTCGAGGGAGAAAAATCCGGTTTGACAGATGAACCAAGGCCGCAGAGAGACACACCACTGATACGCAACATAACAAGATCTCAGAAGAGTGCAAGAGCAACTCATTACATATCAAAACAGACTTGAAGGAAGGATTTATTTGTTTTGTTACAGGGCGCTGATGGTTCTATTTCAAGGGAGCCAAAGCCGCCAAAGAGACAACCACAGGTTCAGGGGTGTTATCGGCAGCGCCGGTGATGAGTTGCATGGTCCGAGGCGAGGCTGCTGCTCTCCCAAACTGGGAATACCACGGGATCAGTGGAGAAGTCAGAGTCATTTAATGGGTGAGTTACTTGGGTGTAATTGTGGTGCGATATTACTACATGGGCTGACCAGTGGTGTGAAGTTGAAGAGCAAACTTCAAGTCGATGTCAGTGGTCTGTCTGTCTGTCTGTCTGTCTGTCTGTCTGTCTCCATTAATTCTCTGACTGCAAAACCTTGAATTTCAATTTTAGTCTTGAGAGTGTAAAAATGGACACGTCAGAGTTAAACAACACTCGGGCTCAGCTCCTTTGCACGTTCTCCCAAGTATAAATGTTTGACTTACACCCAAGCTTACATACAGTATTAGCTTTAGCTTTGATTTGATAAAGCCAAGGAACAGGACGGTATGAACTGCATTTGAATTAATTTTCCTCCTAACTCAGACACACACGCACGCACGCACGCACGCACGCACACACTTATTGCAGAACCTTGTGTTGTAAATGTTTTATTCCTGCAAGGCTAAATCTGGGGTCAGACAAACAGAGTTAAATTGACACTTGTGTGTTTTGCGGTTCTGTCCTCCCACACTTTGCCAGAAAATCGACACTAAAGCAAAAATAACAAAACAAATAATGAGGAAGAACAGAACCATTTCTGTTATCAGGACGAGGCCATGTTCTTAGTTACACACAGCAACGTTTCCCCTGACTACATTTGTTAAGGTCTAAATGAAAGGTGTAGAGGGCTATAACCGTGCCGTTAGCCTCTCTGTGACCAGACTGAAACATGACCGGTGCAGCGAAGGGTCCCGACCCCAACGCGCATCTTCACTGATTAATGTCTCGCCCGAATCAAGCAGTTCTTCTCCACCATCGCTCTTTCTCACAACCTTCCATCCCTATCTGTGCTCAGGGCCCGGTGATTCTCATCAGATGTGACGGCACCGGTATTCCCAGGGTCAGCCCGTGACTGCAGTTTAACCTTGTTTCCACTCCTCTCCTCTGTCCTATCGTCCTGTCATTCGCCATGAACCACCTCCCCCTTTTTTTTGTTCCTCGGGCTGGAACCTGATCAAGGAGCGCGCTGGTTCGGGAGTTGCCATTTTGGACCCTTCCAGGGCACACCGCAGTGATCTGATGTCTCTCTTCAACTACAAGAACTAAGACGACTGTGTCGGGCCATGTAACGTATTTCACGGGTTCCAGATTTGTTTATGTGCGCTATGGCTCCATTTTAGATAAGATTCTCAGATCCTAATTTGATGTGGTGTAAAGTAACTAAGTACATTTACTTAAGTACTGTACTTAAAGGGGAAGAGCACCCATTTACAATATTGTACTATGTCATTAATATACCGTAGAGGAGTTGAGTGAAAATTCAAAAAATGTTCCCCCTCTTCTGTGTTGCCTAGAACTGGAGGATTGATTTTGGGGTTTGTATTGTAAAGTACAATGTGTGATGTCATCAAGTTGTACTTTACAATACAAATCCCACAATCAATCCTCCAGTTCTAGGCAACACAGAAGAGGGGGAACTTCTTTTTTTTATTTCCACACAACTCCTCTAAGGTATATTAATGACATAGTTCAACATTGAAAATGGGTGGTCTTCCCCTTTAAGTACAATTTAATTACATTTTGAATTCCAGACTTTTACTTGTAACTGAGTATTTCCACATTGCGTTATTGATAAGTATAAAATGTGATTACTTTTTCCACCACTGCTAATATGTGCCCTGCCCCTGCTCAGGAGATAGTACTAATGCTGAGTTCTAGTGGTGCCGTTGCCCTGGATTGGTCAAGCTGAGGTGACAACACTGGACCCAGACAATGTAAAATATGTGCGCATTGTGAGCTTGTATATTGTTGCTGTCAGGCAGTACTGTATCTCCCTGTATCACATTTTTTGTTTTGTTTTTTTCTTCGCCATACAAGAGTGTCAGACAAAAGTAGTGAAAATAGCTCATAACGCCTCGCTAAATCAAACTGAAACATTTTGAAAATATTTTAACTGATTTACCTCCCTGCAGTTCTGGCAGAGGTTATAATGGTATGGTATTGAACAGAAACAAACAGAAAAAAAAAATCACAGAACTTCATGGGATTCTGGAAGGTTCTGGGTTATAGCCTTCCTAGTCAAAAAGAGCCACAAACGTCCCAGTCCATTGTGGTCCAGTGGCTGTCAGCAGCACCAAGCAGCAGGCGATCTCACCAAACACACAGGTTTCTTCTACAACCGACAAACTTTCTTCGAACCTAACTTCTCATATCATTAAATATATATTGACCTGTATGCACACGTTTTAGCCACAGCAGTGCATTATGGGTGCGAGTGGTGGAAAAAAAAGAAAACATTAAAAAAAAACGTCCTTGAATGGAATCTTAATTAATGCCTCAGCAGGAGTGGAGGAAACAGAGCTGAAATGCGAAGCTAAAGCCCTCACAGGTCCAACACTGAAAGACTGGAGCTCGCTGGAAGAGCATTATGTTTCAGTGTGTTGCATCATGGTGGATTATCTAACAAGCACCCAGTGTAACTAAGCCAACAAACATATCAGGGACCTGGAGGGGTAAATTAGTCTCCTGTCTCACACCCCAAAAGTGTGAAATTAAAAAGAAGAGGGAAAAAAAAAAGACAATCCCTTTAAACAGCGGGGGCATGCCTTCAATGGATATTTTAATGAGAATTGTATATTTGTATTAGGCCCTCAAATCCTCTGTTTTCACAGATTCATCTTTCTACCAGGGACGATTCATCTTATATTTGGAGGGGGGGGGAATGTGATTACGCCTAACACTTTGACCCTCTTTCCTGTGATGAATCGGGCAAGTCATATATGCGGATTTTGATTTATCTTCCTGACCTTTTGTATGCAAAGGAGACACGTTCTGTATAACCATAATGTGACACGTCAGAAAAAGAGGTCAGGCCGGTGAGAAAACAAGCCTCCCTCCTTCTCTGCGCGTCTGTGATGGCTCTATTGTTTTGCCTGGTATACTGGCTCCTGTATATTGCTGAGCACTGGAAGTTCGTGCTGCCACCCATTTAAAATACACGCTTTGATTTGAGACAGCTTGCTAAACCGGGGATGTTTTTGATTACGCACGGGCAATTAATGAAATAAATAAGGGGGAAACATTCCATTCATCATCAGATGGCAACGTCAGCATGAACTAATTACCTTAAAGACAGCAACATTATTAGTTGACGCTTCAATCAGACGTCCAACCTAAAGAGAATTTATGCGGCTGCTTTTGATCAACGCGCTTGCGAAGATGAACAACTGTCTTAAAGATATAAAAAAAGAAAGAAAAGAAAACATTACTTTTATGTGATGTCTCATTACAATGAGAGTGAAACTTTGTGGACATCGTGGTCCTAATATTTCTACTTTATTATGTTTAAAATGAAACAAACATTTCGTGGAAGCTCGATCTCGATCGTTCTTCCACGTTAGATAGATAGATAGAAAGAATAGGGAAAACACGAGGGGGCCCAATACACACACCTGGGGGACTCCAGTCAACTAAGTGGTTAAAAGACGGACAGAAGGACACATCGTCGTTGTCGGGTGAAAACCTTGTATGCCCAAGACCGTTCGTTTTGCATTTATCGTTTTAAAAATGATTTATACTTGTTAAAACAGCCGATCTACAAGCACACAACGCCTCGCACCGCGAGGCGTTGTGTGCTTGTAGATCTGCTGTTTTCACTACTTTTGTGCGACGGCGATGTTGAAGCAGGGCTTTACTTTGCGAAAGAACGTACAAATTTGAAACTTACAAATTTCCACCCGACAACGACGACATACAGTCGCCATCATTCTGTCATGGCTCTCATCTTGTAGAAGAAGGGAATCAAAATGAACTTAAGCGATGCTTCGCTTGGCTGGGCTCCTCAAGGGGTACTTCATAGTTCCACTAATATGCATGTACGTGTAGGACACACTGAAGCGTAATTTTGGTTTATCCCGGCACAAAAAAAAAAAAAAAAAAAAAATGAATCGACTGCTTTATCTGAACGTAAGGTGTCTATAAAAACAGAACAGCGGATCCGTTTTAATTTGTTCCCTAGATTACCAAACATACTCACACTCGCCGGTTCCATCCCAAGGATCAGCGACACCTGTACTAAACCCATACATAAATTACACTTCCCTCTCATCTTGAATCCCAATTCAACATTGGTTTGAGCAGAAGGGTGTGTGTGTGTGTGTGTGTGTGTGTGTGTGTGTGTGTGTGTGTGTGTATGTGTACCTGCGTGCGTGTAAGTGTGTGTGTGCGTGTGCGTGTGTGTGTGCGCGTGGTGAGTCGCTTTAAATATTAATACATTTTTTCTCTTGCAATACTTCAAAAAAGCGATAATGCAGGGTTCCAAGGAGGCACCCCTTCTCAGAAGAGAGGTCTATGGAGAGAAGGTGTGTGTGTGTGTGTGTGTGTGTGCGTGCGTGCGTGCGTGCGTGCGTGCGTGCGTGCGTGCGTGCGTGCGCGTGTGTGTGTCCTGTCATAATTAAACATGCATGGGTATTTTTTTTTTTCTCCTCCTTTCCACAGACGCTGTTTGTTCCGCTGGCCTGGGTTTTGACAGGACGCCAGAACAAGCCCAGGTGGAACGGGGTGTGCAAACAAGCTTGTGAGTACAGGCATGAAACACACAAATTAGCACCTCGACCAGATGAATATGCAAGCGGCTGGGATCGGGGCCAGCGTGTTGCCCCTGTGATCAGAGAGCTGAGCCAGGGAAGGTGAAAGTCAACGGAAAAACAAACGGGGGGGTTTTACAGGTATACGTCTCTCCAGGCCAACTGGTTCCTCTTTGTGCTCGAGTGTCTTTTTTTTTTTATTTCTTTGGTTTCCGTTTTTCGTGCATATTATCGGTTATTCTGTCTTGGAAAGATTTGTTTGGTTTTGAGGTAAACCAATGTTTTACAGTAGTGTGGATATAGGGCTGTCACGATATGACATTTTACACGACGATTAATTGTCACTCAAATAATTGGCGATTAACGATTTAATTGTGTATTTGTCGTTGATAATTACATTTCTGTTTGGCTTGTAGGCTTTGAAGTTTCATATGGTAGATATGACACATAACCTAAATATACAAATACATTACTGCCATATTTGACAACTTACTACTTAAAAAATAACATTGATAGTGGAAATAGCCGATCTACAAGCTCACAACGCGTCGTGATGTGACGCGTTGTGAGCTTGTAGATCGGCTATTTCCACTATTTTTGACTCTTTTTTTTAAATATATGAACATTTTTCAACATGGAAACGATTATGAAGATTATGACAAATAATCGCGATTATGTCAAATAATCACGATTAGACGATTATGTAATAATTGTGACAGCCCTGAGTGTGGACGAAGTTTACTACTCACTGAAAATAACAAGCTGACAGACAGACAGACAGACAAACAGACAGACAGACAGACAGACAGAGACAGACAGACAGACAGACAGACATATTGATCCCACATGGCAAATTCAATTGTCATGGCAGTACAGCAGTATGAACACAGGACAGATTCAGAGAAAAAGAGGTGCAACTAACAAATACATTTAATAATATTAAAAATAACAGGACTAAACAGGTAGTAATGTAAAGGGAGTAGGAATAAACACCAAAGGAGAGTTGGTGTCCTTGCTTGGCCTTCGCATGTTGATATTCTGATATTTACAGGTAGAAATATAGAAATGCACAGTAGTTGCTAAATAGTAAACCTAAATAGTTAGTTATCAGTTAAAGCCCTGTTGTGCATTTTGTTGCATGCAGGTATCGCACACCAACAATAGCTGATTTACAAGCTCGCGATGCGTCACAACACAACACATTGTGAGCTTGTAGATCCGATCTTTTCGGTGCACGCCAACGGCGCACAGTGAAGTATAAATCAAGCCACAGGATGAGTTGTCATGGAAGAGGCTGGGAGTAAAGGATGTGTGGTGCAGCGCAGTGTTAAGGTGCCACCTTTGGGATTCCATTCTGTCCTGCTTGGGTTTATTTGCAGTGGACTCACCGTACTTCAGCAATTAAAATATAAGATACATTTGTCAACAGGGCAGCAAACTGTTTGCGAATACAGGCCTGACAAATAAACAACAACAACAACAACAACAACAACAACAGCAGCAGCAACAACCTGGGATCCACTGGAAAGGGAGAAGAGACGAGGTGATGGATGTGATGGGGGGCCAGAAGAGAAGGAGAGATGGGGAGGGGAAAAAACGAGGTGGAAAAATAGACAGAAGAGAAAGAGAAAGGAGGTGGAGGTGGAGGCAAATGGGGAGAGAGAAAGAGAGGGGGGAGAGAGGGAGAGAGAGAGAGAGACACATTGAGAAGGAGTGAGTGGTAGGCACAGAGTCCCACAAGAGGAATTGTAAAGTAAAGCTGAGTGAGTGAGCACCACCAGTCCAGGGACATCTCGCACGTTTTTTTTTTCTTCTTCTTTTTTTTTTCTCCCTTCCATGCTGGACGCTTGGAGTGCATGTCAGGTCCCCCGCGGGCGCACCGTGCCCAAGCTCTTCCTGACATAAGTAGCCTCCCAAAGATGAACAACATCACCTCCAGTACAGTTAGAAGGTCGAGAAATTGCTCCCAGCGCTCACGTCCCTCCTCCTTCCCCCTTGCATCATGTGACCTCTACCTTGTCCGCGCCTCAAGTTCCTCCTCCCCCTCCGCCTCCCTCCCTCCCTCCCTCCCTCCCCCCCCCCCCCCCCCCCTCGAAAAAAGGTAGCTTTTACACTCCTTAACTCTTCCACTTGGCGGGACACGGAGACCACTCCAGCACAGCGGACCTTTTTCCACATGAGTTTACCCGTTAAGGCATGCTCTAAAATAAAGCCCTCTTAGTCACACATGAACTGAGGGTGAATTATGGATTAGGACCGCGGTGATGAAGTTGTGAGATATCTTAATGACACCTCGACGACGAGCCCCCCCCACCCCCACCCCCGCAACTCCCCCGGCTGTAGTGAATTCACCAGCTCTCATAATTAAAACCGAGAAAGAGAACAACTTCTGTCATCAATAAATCATCGCCGGCGGCTCCAATTCACCGCCGAGCTCTTACCGATCGTGTCGCCTGAAGTCGTTTTCCGACTCCAGGCGAGCACACACACGTACTGCGCTAGCCTGTAATGTCAACGCTGGAAATCTCACGATTATATGGCCCAGAAGGTGTGACTCTAATGCCATGGTTTTACCACACCGGAAGGACAATAAAATCCAGTTTACATCCAAAGACCCGCTCCCTAAACCTCGGCCTCCTGGATGTTGATCGAGACATGTGGTGACACCGTCGCAGGAGCCCGTCCCACAGCGCCTTCAGAGACTCATCAATTTTTATTCTACAGAGGACGTGCCACACACACAGGACAGCACACATTGTGTGTGTGTGTGTGTGTGTGTGTGTGTGTGTGTGTGTGTGTGTGTGTGTGTGTGTGTGTGTGTGTGTGTGTGTGTATGAGGGGGGGCTTGGTGTACATTATCCACATTAAAAGAGTTTAATGTCACTGCCCTAAATAAGTTTGTAGTGTATACTTCAGCAGCCCATCCAACATTCATGGCTCCTTTTTATGCTTTTATCACCTTGGATGAGGCCGAGGCAGTCGGGCGTGCACTGTCTCCTTTATCTGCCAGATACAGGGAACATCTCTCAGCCCACCCAAGTAAATCACAGCCTAACCTCTGCGTCCACAACACCACTTTTACTCCCAGCTACGCAGAAGGGCCGATAGGAAAGCATTAAAATTGAATACCACAATGAAGCTCCGACCTCCACCTATTGATGCGAACACATAAATGCAGTACTGTGTGTAAAAATGGACTTCGGTTGTTTGGTTAACGGTGATTTGGTAGAGCAAAATGAGTGAAAATGGGTGTATCAATAACAGTGTGCAGGATAAATAAATTGTTACAATTAGAACATATCGTCATTGACGGGCATATCTCCAAGTTTCAAATGTGTATGTTTTTTTTTTCAAGATTAAAGCCCTACTTCATCATACAAGAGTGTTGCACAAAAGTAGTGAAAATAGCAGATCGTGTGTGCTTGTAGATCGGCTATTTTCACTATTTTAAATCATTTTTAAAATGATAAATACAAAACGAACCGTTTTGTACATACAAGGATTCCACCCGACAACGGCGATTTGATGGGTTGTATCCATAAAAAAAAATACAAAATTAGTTTTGTTTGCTGGAAATGACAAGTGTGTGTTTCGACACGAGACTTTGGCTGTAAAGTGTCGGTGTGGGAGAGGTTAAGGCGGCGCGGCGTGCGAGTCGTACAGCGATGACTGAACCGCCATGCCTTCTGGGAGGGGAGAGTACACGTGCTAATCCTAATCAAGGCCCTGTTCCCTGCCATGTAACGGAGCAGGAACAACCTCCACCGCTCCGCAACGGACACGCTGGCGCTACATTAGTGAATAATGTTTTCCAGCGCGGGACACCGTTTCTATTACGCTCCACATGCGGCAGGGGAAGGAGCTCACTGTCACTGCGGATTAAGTGGGGAGCCGGGCCATGCAAACATATTATCTTGTAATTGGGTAGTGAGGGGGAGGGGGAGGGAGGAGGAAGTGAGGTGGTGGAGAGGAGGAGGAAGCGGATTTTTAAAGGAACACTCCGCTCTTCGTTGTCACCGAGACGCTGCGTTCGAGACAAGATGAAGCTTTTAGCGACTGTCGGGAGCTTCGAGACTCTTACACTCTGTGCTCGGGAGCCTGTTTTATTTACTCATCCTGCATGCCCCCCCCCCCCCCCCACCCCACCCCACCCCACACACACACACACACACACACACACACACACACACACACACACACACAAGAGCCTCTATTGGTATTTGTATGCCATGACTGCTTCTAAAACAGTTTTTCCTTTTTTTTCTTTTTTTTTTCTTTTTGAGAAGTGACCATTTTACCTGATTGTATCAGCAGCTCTACTGTAAAATCTCTTGGCATCAGAAAGGTCAGACAGGACTCGGAGGGCTTGTGTTTTTTCATCGTCTCCCTGCAGTTTGCCTCCATCTGGAGAGCAGAGTAAATCTCAGAGCGGAATCACTTTTCTGACAATAATTTATAAATTATTCACCTCTTGTGTTTGAATTGAGAAAGGCTTTCATATCTCTTCCATTAACTCGGATTAAGATTTCATACTGATGCTGGGGAGAAGGCTAGCAATATCCCCGTCTCATTTTAATGAAATTTTTATTAGCGCTTTTCTTTTTTCTTTTTTCTCTCTTCTTTTTTTCTTTTTTCTCCCCCTTCTTTTTCTAGTAGTACACTCCTATTGGGATGTCTGTGAATCTGCAGCTTGGCTTTGGACATGAACTCCCCTCAACCTGCCTGCCAGTGGCTCCGAACGTTTCAATATTTTATGGGCTCCGGCTAACTCAGCCGTGAGATTCCAGCTGCAGAGATTTAACTCTAATGTAAAAATTGTGAACGGATGAAAACTGGGATGTCATAAGTAATACATCTGCTCCAAGAGGGGGCTATGGCTACCTTGCACATGCACACACACGCGCACGCACACACGTACGCAGCACGCACGCATGCACACACAAACAGAAGAGAATGGGATTTAAGACAGAACACAGCAGACCATTCTCCCCTCTTACATTCGCAAAATGAAAAGACTCAGGAAAAGCTACCAAACTAAAATATACCCAGCCACCCCACAGAAACCATGCCCCCATCCATCAGTCCTTCAATTGATTCTTAATTGTGGGCACACTTTCCCCCTTTCTTGTTGTGCAGCCATCAATGAAACGGGTCCCTTAATGTCATCCCCGTGAAGAAATGGACATCTCACCACTTACAGTTTATAGGCCAAATCCATTTCTTTGAGCATCTCGTTTTTTCCTCTTTTTTTCTCTTTCTCAGTATCCTGAGAATTCAAAGCATTCGGAAAATCTGTCTATTCAGCGCCAGTGTCCCGGCGCATCCTTGCCCCAGAACCGGGGGGAGGTCAGATGAGATGGGTCTGATGAACTTTTCCATTTTCTCCCATCCCTGCAATCTATAGCTTTCTCCCCAGAGCCATATGTTGTCCGGTGCGGTGAAGACTGCTCGTAATGGCCCTGCTAACAATGCACTCTTTGTGCTGGATAAGCCAAGGAGAAAGCTGTGCCGCCGGGGGGCAACAGGCGGAAAAAACACTTTTAGCATGCGCTTATACATATTCTTTTTTTCATTCCATTATACGAGTGGACTCTGCTGGAAATATTTGTCTTGACAGTAGTTTAGCATGCCCCCACCCCCACACATACAGTAGGCTATACACCCCTAACCGCCTCTCCACTAAACTATTGAAATTGGGATAAGCGCAGAATATGCCCCGCTCCTTTTGGGATGTAGAAACCTCTGGCTGCCTAAAACAAGCATTTCATACCAAACTTAGCATTTGTTAGTTGTTGTACAAACTTTGAAAGGCTGCTTCTAAAGGGAGGGGGTGGGTGTCTAGAGAGAAATTCATCTCAACTCTCTAAGGTGCCTCCACTCAGCGGAGTGTGCCTTCTATAGAGGCATAAGCTACCCTCACACTGCATTTATCGCTTTTTATTACCAATAATAACATTGCTCCTCTGGGAGCTCAAGGGTAAGTACGCCCCCTGGCAGTCCAGGCCCTTTTAGAGTCTAAAAGTTTAAGAACCATTGTGCTCACCCACAGAAGAATATTCTTTTAGTTCCATCCATACAAAGAGACAATACAATATGCAATATGAATTGCAGGCAGCTACTGAGGAAGGCAGAAGCCCAAGTTTGGCTGCAAACAAATTGGACAACGTATCAAAGAAAAAGAGATGACCATTTTGCTAACTCTTTCTATGAAGCCCATGTAATCTGTTCATAACACTGCAAAATTACTTCATTTACTTAGTGCTAATAGTGCTTATACTATGTTTAAGCACTCATAAATATATATATATATATATAATCCTAACATTATAAAGCACATCATAATCACATACAGTATAATGGCAAGTATAAATGTATTAGCTGCGTATATTACTGTATAATTGCAGACATAATACTAATAAGTATGCATAATGCTTTATAACAATAATCATAACACAATATGAAGCATTCTTTAAACACATACTGTATACTGTCAAGTATACATGGATTATCATCAGCTTATATCACTGTAATTACAGTTATACGCATTCATAAGTACTCGTGCTTTATAACATTATATAAAACACTTGGCATAAGGTCGAGTATCATAATAGTCAATTGCTGGTCATTTACTGACTTTTTGTAACACTTATTTTCCTTTTGACCAGGACCATGTATTAATAAATAATTAATACATTTAATACATCATAATAAATGTGTATATAGTGTGATTGTAAGTTACTATAAGTGTTCATTGGGCGCTTTAAGGAAAGTATTGACATTGGAGGCGTAGGCAGTTATTATCTGTGCACACTCGCATGTACTACACATGTAAATCCAGAGAGTAAATTCAATTCTGAAAGACATTTTCAGAATTAAACGTACGCTACATATATAGTCTTTATAGATAACAAAGAGACCGATTACAGCTGATCCACATATAGTGTAATACAAATAAAAGTAGTGTATTGTAACAATTCCACTAAGTCAATATTGTCAAGGTTGTTAAGAGCTTTATATGAGGTTATGTTAATGTTGATAAAAGTGGAGATTTAAATATTGGTATGCATCAGTATACTGTATGCAATCTACGGTATATATTACAGAATATTGTATTATGCACATTGCACATTATTGCTTGTGCTACTGCCCTGTCTGCTAGTGTAGTAGAATGTCATTAGGTGGCAGGAGAGGAAAACAATGCGACTGTGCGAGAGTGTTTTCATGACATTTGAAAATGTCTGAGGCTTTACTATTAAAGCACAGCTACAGTGTGCCTGGCTGTGTAAGAGCTCTGAAGCTCTTACACACTTGCATACTTACTAGCACTTTGCAGAGGCAATTCGAGGGCATAACCAAATATCCAACTGCAGTTACAGTAATTGCTACTACTGTACGTGCACTTTATTGAAAAGTACAGAATCCCATTCAGAATACCAATGCAAAACAGGAGCTACTGGCGTTTTGCAGCACCGCAAAAAAAAGGCTCGATTTCTACACTTTGTTGTGCATCCGTGTCACGTGCCAAAAAAACAGTAGATCTACTTGTAGATCGGCTATTTCCGGCGCACGGCCGCCGCACCCGGCGCGCAACAAAGAATAAATTGGGCTCAAGAGCTTGTGGAAGAGTCCTCTTATTTATTTTAGTGGAGCGCTGTCTAATTGGGATAATGTTGTCAGATAAGGCCGAGGTGAGACTGGGAGAGGCAGAGGCCATGAGCAGGGGTGTCGGACCACATTCTGGGCCCCGGGTACAATGATTCACTGTGGGGCCCCTGTGCTTTAACTATTGAAAAATAGCAGATATACAAGCTCACAGCGCGGCACCGAGTGCCGCGCTGCGAGCTTGTAGATCTGCTATTTTTGAAAGATCATGAATAATTCAAATCCTTCTAAGGTTTTTTTTTTGTTGGTTTAAAAAAACTATGTTTCGATGTCAGTGGAGATCAAACCTTTTCATGTGAAGGACCCCCAAAATGGTATGTATTTGGCCACGGACGCCCATCTCCAAATATTGAGTTCCAGGGACCCCCCCCCCCCCCCCCCCCCAGAAGCAAAATTTGAGTTACAAAATACATATATTCAAAGATTTGCACACATTTCCACGACTTTTCAAAAATAGCAGATCTACATGCTCGCAGCGCGGCACTCGGTGCCGCGATGTGAGCTTGTATATCGGCTATTTTTCAATAGTTAAAGTATAAAATAATTAAGGCCCCTTCACCACCTTGGGCCCTAGTAACTCAGTCCCACTTTCCTAACCCTTGTGACGCCCCTGGCCATGAGAGTGAGTGTCCGGGTTAGCATGTAAACACAGCTGATTGTCTCGGACACCCTTGTTATCTAAAAGTCATTTCCATCATTAACACAGAAGGACACCCATCTCCTGTGGGAGCAGACGGACAGCTCCGGGGTTAAAAGGCACATGCTGAACTATCAATAACTTCCACTAATTGTATGCTTTGTAATTAGAAGCATAATCAATTATGAAATCGTTTGTCCTGCCACCGCGGCGAAGATCTGAATGAGCCGCATCAAAACAAGGCGTACATTTCTGCCAATAACACACAGTTTGTGTGATTTGATTGACAATATTTTATGTTCACAGTTGGATTTCTGTGCGCAGAAATACATAGGAATATTATATTAGTCTAGTTATAAAAAGGACTTGATCATTTGACCTCAACATTGTTGAACTGCAATTGATGCGCTTAATCGTCAGCTGTCACTTCCTATCTTAATTAATCCTAATAGACTATTGATGCGACACAACTGTTAGGCTCTATAATTAGTATTGCAATTTAGACCGGATAATCTAACAGGGCAGCCCAATTACTCCAGAGGAAATGAAAAGCTGTGAGACGATAATTGTGAAACAGTCACTGCACAATGAGATAGAGAAGGGGAAAAAAATCAAGAGCTTTTTCTTTTCAAAAGAGAAAACCATGCATACATTACAAGATAAATGACAAAACAATATCTCAGCTAATCTCATCAGCCATTCAATGCATGAGACACGACTAATTTAATTGATTGCTGCTATCAATAGCAGGCAAATCTGTTGAGCTGTCCATGCTCATAATCTGACCTGATTCCTTCAGCTGTCACTCTCTGTGAGAAAGCTGCCATGCTACGCCTTTCTAATTCTGTCAGGCCGGGGCATTTACATGTCTTTGTGTTTCCACGTTGATAGGGCAATTAATAAAATATATGTTAATAGGACCTTAATTGTTTTACAACAGCAGTCTGACAAGGCTGAGGGAGAAGGGACTTGTCAGTGATATGAAATCTGTGGCCACTCGGCGCAGCATAGCCCACAGCCTAACATATGGTCCCCTTTCCAGGCTTAAACTGTACCACATAAAAGGAGCCTGCTGTTTATTTTTGAAACATTAGTGATGTCACCATTCCTTTGTCTCCTCAAGACAATGGCTGCTGTCACTGCCTCACGAGGAAGACATGCGGAGATCCTCAAGCTGATGTCTACATTTGAATAACAATGACAAATCCATCACTAAACATTGTCAGACATCCTATTATTTGCCAAACGGCGTGGTCCGACTGAGTGTAAAACATTCTGTTTGTCTGCAGTCACAATGATGTGTTTTAAAGCGATGCTTGTGTAGTCATCCTTCTAAATCAGCCACTTAAAGGTAATTAGAAATGGCTAATCTTAGGGTGAGTGAAATCTGATATATATATACCCACTTGATCTGTTGGGGAGTAAACAAAAATACATCTATTTAAATCATTAGATGCTACAGTTAGAAATTAAACATTTGTATTTCTGCTATAATTAGATGTTTTGCTTTTGAACGTGTCAGGTGCAACATCCACATGGAATTTGGACAGTTTATGTCACACATCACAGGACAATTAAAACAGGTATATATATATATATATATATATATATATATATATACTGTACATACATACATACATACATACATACATACCGTACGTACGTACATACATACATACATACTGTACATACATACATACATACATACATACAAATTCATACATACATACATACATACATACATACATACATACATACATACATACATACATACATACAACAGAATACGTTATTTGACTTCACCAGAAATTGTTAATTAAAGTGTTATATCTGGTGGTGGATTTAACTGGTCGAACAGCAGGCGTTACACCGTGAAATCCTCAGGGTTCATTTATCCGTGTGTAACTCTCTGACAGTGTACAAGTGTAACCAAATGGACCCGTAAGTTAAATGAACTCTCAGGATTTTCCTGTGTAGCAATGCTTTTTTCACATGCAGGCGTATATAGCTTCACTTGGTCTGTGTGGCGATGCAGCAGTGTGTCAGTGTGGTGAGATGCCAAAATGATTCACACACTAATGACCTGAGGGAGGCAGCAGAGCAGCGAACAAATGTGAGCACACAGACAAAGCCTCAGTGTTAATTTAACGCAGAGAGAGCGTAGAACCGGACCCCGTAAGAGTCCATCTTTGTACTCTCAGAGTTAAATTAAGGAGCCAGTACTTGGCTGTGCGGTGTCTCACACTCAGTGTGCTTTAAAGGCCATTTACATAGTGAAATCTAATTACCCTGGCACTATGAGAGAGTATTTGATCTCCATCTTAAACAGAGCAGAACATATTATTAAGAAGGGGAAAAAAAGCGGGGCTTTTCTCAGATGAACGTGGCTTTACCGAACAGAGGAATCAGCTTGTACACAATTCAGTGCTCCTTTTTTTAAATTATTTTCCCAACTCAGATGAAAAGGGAAAAGAACAGTGATTTTATTTGTGTCCTGGGAGATAATGCAGCCTTTTGAGAAATGAAAATGAAAGGTGGGGGAACTGTGGTGGACAACTGTGGGAGATAACAAAACAGAAAGCTTCAATCATTGTGTTGCTTCCACTTAAAATAAATTCAAATCTTCCGAGTATATCTATTTAGTTCAATATATTCTCAACCTTAATTCCAAACATTGTGACATTGCTTACAATACATTCTAATATAAAAAAACGAAGCTAAATTGCCTGTTTACTGTAGATACTTCAACTTGTAAATATATAGTCAAAAATCTTTAATTTAAATCAGAACTGTCTAAAAGCAAAAACACGACAGGATTGGCACAAACAAACAAAATGTTGTTTCTTGCAGATCATTGAAGAGCAAACTAAAGTTACAATCGGCAACGTCCCTAGATTTGTCAAAATGGAACTCCTTTCAGTTACTTTTTGACCACTTTTCCTACATAATGCACCTTTATTACACTACCGTAGACAATAAATCTGTTATCATATATTATCACTAATCTCAACAAGCAGATAATCCATTTCCCATTCTAAATAATGCAAAATGCATATCAAAAGGATATCAAATCAGATATTGATATATCATTATTGTATAATTTTAAAGAATCAATTTTGACCATGGTGTAAACGTGATGCACTTCCAACCACACTGATAGGCAGGATACATGGAGAGTACTGACTTCCACCTCATCCCACCCGCAGGGATGAATAAAGTATCCATCTCGCTCAAAAGTTATCGCTTGACTGACAGCCTTCTCCCCTTTGCAGACCATTATTGAAAAATTAGTTATGAATCTCCTCTCGTAAGTGCTACCTGGTTTTCATATTAGTCTGCCTACAGGCAGGATAAGCTACTTTCCCTTTTGAAAATAGCTCCCCTTAATATTGACACTGATAGGGCACAGTATGCTCACAGGTGTCAGGGAGGCCCACGGTACGTTGGTTTGAAAATAGCTCCCGAAGAGATTGGCACAGACAGGGCGTAGGTTGTGCCAGGCATTACAATACACTTGCGCTCCCTTGAAAACCTACCCATGTGCATTCCAATGAGGTGCAAGGCAGGGAATGTTATCTGTACAGTCATGTTTACTGTTCAGTCTCAAATGAAAAGTCATTGTGCATGATATAGAGAAGGCATTTGCATTTATCCCTAACAAGCAACACTATAGCCAATGAAGTGACTGTATTATACCAACATGCCCCTGATTCCATCCGTATTCTGTCCGTACAGTGTTTTGTGACTGTTTCTGTCCATGCTATACACTATTATTATTCTACCCTTTGCTGTGTTGTAGCCATTGCAAATATTGCTCAAATTTCAGCCTCCATAATCTATTTTCTACAGGATGTTTTTTTTTTCTTCCTTTTTTCCATTGACCGTCAAGTGTTTCTAACTTGCCCTTATTTTGTATTTCAAAATTACAGCTTCCTGAAAACGCCTGCAAGAAAGGTCTGCGGTCTCTCTGCTCTTTGTTCACTCTCTTACAAAAATGATACATAATTGTAGTCGCTCCATGAAGATTTTTTTTTTAGCCGTGACCTTTATAGTGTACAGTAATATATAAATTGATGGGAAGCAGGATTGCTTGCCTGAGCCTCTCCTGCTTCGTATCCACAGCTCAATCTCCCAGGGATGGCCGCTATGTCTCGCCAGGCAATTTTGATACCCTTGTGGTTCTCAACAGTTTCCTTTCATGCAATTACCCCTGTATGGGTGGGGAATTCTATTCCTGTGAAATTAGGATTCAATTAGGAGGACCCTTGTTCCGGCTTAAAAATGGATGCAAAATAGATCCTTCGCAAAAAAAAAGAAAAGAAAAAAGAAACGTGTAAAACAAAGTATAAATAAACAAAATGTCCTGCAAAATTACCTCCACACAACAAGGACTCAGCAGAGCGATGCACTTTCACTGACATCAGGTCCCCACTGAAACGGGGACAACGGAAGACCAAATGCGTGTAAGACTCTTCAGCTACCATCAGAGATGGACACCGATTTCTAATATTTCCGAAAGTCATTAAAACAACTTACATGTACATTGTTGGACTTATTTGGTTTGAAGCCTTTGCCTACGTACTGTAGTGCACAGCATATGAAATTCACTTTCTATCTGAGGGATGGGGATGTGTATAATGACATTTGTAGGAGGCTGTGGATTCGCTGCAGTGAAAAAGACCTTGTGTAGTACACCAGCCCTTTGAATACATTGCATTGCCGAAGCAGCATGTCTCTAGGCCTAATGGTTTCACAAGGGAAAACTATCAATAGGCATTCACAGCCCTGTGAGGATGCTGGTATGAAGTAGGTATAGCAAGCGGTCTGAAGTTTGGCTCCTCCAACAATCGAGGCGTGGTTCTCAAAGTCACAACGGGGAACTTTGCTGTCCTCTTGGTCTATCCATGGACACGCCATGTGGTAGACTGCTCATTTCCGATGCTGCCAGGGCTCCTTGTAAACTTTTTCAACCAGTCCCTGAATACAGCTTCTCCCACCAGCACTGCACTAAGGCTTTGGACCAATGAGGCCTGCACAGCAACGTCTGTAATAACCCCAGCCACATTCATGCCTGCTAGGTTTGCTGAGGAGCAAAGCAGGCTTTTGTTTCACAGTTATCCTGTGACTATCAGCTTACAATGCATTATACTCATATTAAAACTTAAATCTTGGCAATATTATTTGGAGTTAAAATGAGAAATAATGAAATCAAGTAGCTATAAAAGATGAAAGCTTGAGGAGCCCAGCGTTGAGGTCCCATATAATGAAAGTTCACTAGCTACTGTAGGTTTGATGTCTACCAAGTTATTGGTTGACTGAAAGTTTGTGACGCCAACCACGACCGCGCTCTTTGTAAGTCGCTTTGCATAAGACCGTATGCTAAACGTAGTTTAGCATTTCAAAAATGAAAATATCTTGTGTCTGCAAGCCTTATATACCTCAAGAGGACCGTCTGTGATTTAAGCCTAAGGCATACAGCAGCCTACAGTACAGTAGCATCTGTGCCGTTGATTGTATTGTTCATTGATGTACTATGGCAAACAATTTCAGTGTTTACGTTCAAATCAACTCTTCTCTGACAAGTATTACTATAACCACTTTCTGCAAAGGCCTACAGTAGATGTCCACAGGTACACAAAGGTGCCGAGCTGCATATCCGGTACCACTTAAACCATCTATAATTGGTAAAAGGTACTTATAATATACGTACTTGATACAAGTCTTTTTTTCACTCTCTATCAAATGTCTTTGCTATTTTTTAGCAAATGTTCGGCCCCAGCATAGCGGATTTTGCTTAACGCGATAATATCGTAAATCGCGATTTCTTCTGTCACGATAATCGTGATATGACATGTTCATATCGTCCCATCCCTAGAGGTCATGACAGATCGAGAGTCGCCAAACAGTGAATGTTTCCATGGGCTTTTCAGAAGCACCCCTGAAAATAACCAAAGACTCTTTAGCGCTACACAGGCTTTGATAATCCCACCTCAGATTAGACCTGCCTGTTGCTAACAGTCAGTGCTGTGTGTTTCTGGGATTCCAGTCCAGTGACACCAGCTGTCACCTTTCTGTTTGCGAGAGGTGCAAGAGAAACTATACAAACTAGAATTAATGACTTTACCCCCAGTCTGACAGTATCAGTCCCCGTAATGGATAATTACAAGTCACACTCAAGAGAAAATTACCGAGCTTTCAGAAATCAAATTTTTAAACACGGGTGGCTGAAAGCAGATTTTAAATGCTAATCATTTTCTACATGCAACCCGGGGGCCAGCACAGACCTCTGAACCGAGGCTTAAGAAAGAGGTCCTGGCTTTTTCTGCTTGGACATTGGTTGTTAACGTTTTTCTGACCAAGCAGCAGAAAATCCAATTATTAGCAACAACCCAATTACTTTCCCCTCAGACTCAGTGGCTCAAATCCAAGGTTGGATTTGCGGATTAGTGAGGTTTTACCGATAGACTCCTAAAAAGGAAGCAACAATGTAGAATTTCCTGGCCGCCCGTGCTCTTCCGGGATTTTGGAGTCCAAGGGTGACATGATCATTGAGAGAGGCGGGATAATAGCAGAGCGATGGGAGGGGGGGGGGGGGGGGGGGGAGAAGAGCGGTCTCTGGACAGTAGATCACAGTAAGTTAAGGTCAAAAGTGCAACTAGGTCCCGTCAATGGAGACCCGGCCACTAATAAAGCCATATTGACTTTACAGCCATACTTAATGCAGTGAATTAGTTGACACACGAGGCGCTGCTGCATTTGTAAGTCAATTAGGGGGTGGGGTGGGTGTGGGGGGGGGCGTTGGGGGTTGGGCTACGACCTAAGGAGGATAACACTGGACGTTGACCTGTGACCCCGCTCGTCTTCCGACCCCAAACGTGTCCAGCGGGCCACTTGCCTCTGAGCGCTCGGGAGACACGCGGTTCAGTGCAGGTTATTGATCGGAGCCGAGTTGACACGGATTCATAGTAAAAAAAATTGAATATGAACATCTTTTTAAACACATATGTGGACGGATGGCATCAAATACGAGCAGAGTCGTCATATACTCCCGGCTAAATTATTTGTTTTAAAACCCATTTCCCTCTGGAGACTGGAAACCACCCATTAAGTAGCCTTTTAATGGTAGACACTTCTACTTCTGTCAAAGTGGGTCAGAAAAGTAGCCGAGAATGAATTACTCATTAAATGAAACACTTCAATCTTTCTAATAAGGAGATCCAGGAGTGATATGTGCCTGCTGCTCAGTTCTCATATATCCCCCTCTAAAAGCCTCATAAGCTTCATCAAACTAATCAGAGTGGACAGCCACCAAATAGAATCCGCTCTGACTTCCCCGCTTGTGACTGTGCGGGAGCAGGTGAAGTCTTTCGGCAATAATTGACTGGAAGGTATGCCGTTCTCCATTAACGCACACGGATTAAATTTAACACCCACCTTATATCGGCACTGCGAGGAATCCTATTGCGGCTAAAGCCCGCGGTAACCTGAGGTATCTCTTTCATTATTGCCTAATTAACCTGCTAATAGCCATGTCCTTACTAGCAACGTCTCTTTAATTATCCAGCGGCCCTGCACCGCGTTCGCACGGATTATAGCCGCGTCAGTCAGCCCTCTGTCCCAACACGTCTTTTATAAGAGATCAATTTCTATATGGCTTCTCTGTCCTGAAAGATACCAAAATGATTACCGCCTCCTTTCATCTTTAAAGGGCATAATGTTATATTATTTGAATATTACTCTCTCCAGCTCCTATCTCGGACAATATAGTTAGGACGACTGGAGGACGTGCAAGTATTGCAGACAGGGGATGGCAGTAGGATAAGGCTAGATTTATACTTATTTGCATGCAGGTGTCGCATGCTGAAAATAGCCCGTCTACAGGCTCACAGCGCTAGTTTGTCTATTTTTGGTGTGCGACACCCGTGCACACCTACCTATAAATCTATAAGCACAGGGGGCCGGACAAATAAATGATATAAAAATGGGAAACACTCGCTAGTAAATATTTCACATCAAAACTATTAATATAGTATATGGCTTAATCATACAGGGTGATACCTTTATTCACACTGCAGAAGCTCAGAGAAATCTTTGCTCTGATAAAGAATTGTGTTGCTTTATCGGTGCGAATGTAATCATGATTCATGACACAGACAAGTATATTTTGGGGCAAATGAATTGCACAAAAAGATTTGGGGTTGTTGGATGTATTACCTCTACGTGACCTTTTGAACGCCAATAAGAACACCACACCGAAAACTAGGGGAATGGACTCATCCCAAACTAGTCACAAACTACATACCACTGTCATTCGTTGTAAATAACAATTGATTAAATACGGCCTATTGGGCAAACACATTGCACAAGCTTATATTGTCGCTCAAAAAATTTCCCCCTAAAAAGAGCCTTTTCCTCACCCGTTAATTTCTCAACAGTTTTTGTGCCATGGGGGGGGGGGGGGGGGGGGGGGGGGGTTCTTCCTCTAAGACAAGAGTAAGAGATGCTACTGTATGCCATGCTTTGGTTTCGGCTGTCATTTCCCTCTAGACATACAACCAGTGGAGCATTTAAGTCGCTAGACACACAGCCAAGACTCAGACAAGTGAATTTATGTGTTAAGTTGGTGTCCCCCATTGCCCCCCCCCCCCTCCCTCCCTCCTTACTGTCTCTGAAGGCCCACCACAGATAGCAAGTTCCATTAGGAATTTCAAGTTGAATTAAGGTGCTTGGGGAGCACACATTAACACATGTGCCGACTCTGTCTGTAGTTAAATGTCAGGATGGGAATGAGGCCTGTGACTTTATATTCCATTAGCCAGAGCTGCATGTTTCCCTGCTGTGGATCTAAATAAATAATCAAGACAGCCTCCAAAACACGAATCATCTTTTCACAATAATAGAAAATTAATGGGTCTGCTTGGATAAGTAAATTACACCGAGAGCATCCATGAGCCTAAGTCACAGCTGAGAGATGATGACAAAGGATGCATTATAGGCACCGGCGAAAAGGGAATCCACTCGTCCAGAAAATGCTGAAATCTGAATAAAATGTTAGGGGCTCTCAAGCTTTCTAGAATCACCTTGCATGAAAATCAAATTCAGTTTGGCTTCTTATTAATTCATAAGCCATTAGTAACATATTTCTTTTACAAAAGGCCCCTGACAAAGGAAAAAGACTGTGTTTGGGAAAGGCATATGCAATTAACATTAAAGCATGGACGATTAAAAAGAGGTTTCAAAGAAATGGCTTAGAGTGGGGTCTTGAAATATGCAAGTGGATGAACTATTTTATGGAGCATTAGTCTAAATGCACCTGAACTGTAGCTATAGAGACATTATAACATTTGTCATGCTGAGTGATGCTCACAGTTAACTGCCATTATGATAAATATAGCCAAACAAATAAAGCCTATCCGAGCTATTACCAAGTACTCTCAACATTTAGCTGCAGCTAAAGGATTTTAGCATCGCATTGCAGTTAACATTTCCTTTTATTTTCTTCTTTCTTTTAAGCAAAGAAAGACAATTAACCAACCTTAATTGTAAGATGTAAAATAGCTTTAATTTTACTTTAATTTGGAAATAACGTTAGCTATTCCGCTGAGCAAGGCAGCATGTACCTTTGTTAAAGTGCGTGTGGCAAAAAGCAACAACAAAGGTATGACTAAAGTCTTCAATAAGTAGGCAAAACTAAGCGGTGCCATTTCCATAGTGGAGCAGGTGTTAATGACATCTCATTTCAACACACAAACACCTTTCCTCTCTCCCTGCCTATAAATTATTAGCACCGATGCAATCTACTGTTTACTTTTTAAAGAGGCAAGCAGAGAGAGAGAGAGAGCGCATGGAGCACCATATGAAATGCTGAGCGCCATGCATGCAGCCAGGGGCGTCACACCAAATTCTGGGCCCTGGGTACAAGGATTCACTGCGGGCCCCCCCCCATGAATGTTAACTATTGAAAAATAGCAGATATACGAGCTCACAGCGTGGCACCGAGTGCCGCGCTGCGAGCTTGTATATCTGCTATTTTTGAAAAATCGTGAAAATGTGTGCAAGAAACCTATGTCAAGGACCCCCAAGATGATATGTATTTGGCCACGGACCCCCGATCTCAAAATATTTAGTTCCAGGGACCCCCCAGAAGCAAAATTTGAGTTAGAAATGTTCGCTTAAAAAATACATAATGTGTGCAAGAAACCTATGTCAAGGACCCCCAAGATGATATGTATTTGGCCACGGACCCCCGATCTCAAAATATTTAGTTCCAGGGACCCCCCCAGAAGCAAAATTTGAGTTAGAAATGTTCGCTCAAAAAATACATATATTCAAAGATTTTCAAACATTTTCACAACTTTTCAAAAATAGCAGATCTACAAGCTCGCAGCGCGGCACTCGGTGCCGCGCTGTGAGCTTGTATATCTGCTATTTTTCAATAGATAAAGTTACTAGGGCCCCTCCACCTTGGGCCCCAGTAACTCAGTCCCACTTTCCTACCCCTTGTGACGCCCCTGCATGCAGCCGGTGAGCCAACACAGGTTCCAGGGCAGAGAGGAGAGGAGAGGAGCAGGGCCGGGACAGAGAGCACAGCCAGAGTCATAAATAAGTCACACAGCCCCTGGACCTTCCTCTGAAGGTACCAACACTCTGACATGGAGCCGTTTCATCTGATCGCCCTGCAATGTCCTAGAGAGATGTACTGTATGTGTATGTGTATGTGGGGGGGGGGGGGGGGGGGGGGGCTCAGATGCTACAGCACATACATGAGTGCGTATACAGTATATCGTCGTTGTCGGGTGGAAACCTCGTATGTCCAAAACTCTTCGTTTTGCATTTATCATTTTAAAAATGATTTAAACTAGTGAAAACAGCCGATCTGCAAGCACACAACGCCTCGCACCAGGCGTTGTGTGCTTGTAGATCTGCTGTTTTCACTACCTGTGCTACGGCCTTGTATGATGAAGGAGCGCTTCACTTAGCGAAAAAAATTTACAAATGTGAAACTTGGAGATACGAGGTTTCTGCCCCGACAGTGACGATATGCATGTGCGATGTGTCTGGGTTTGTTTGTGTGCAAGAATACATCACCGTGCGTCGAGCGTCAAGCATCTTTGTCCCTCCAGAGACTTGCCGCATCCACCATGTCTTCAAAGCCCCTATATTTATTTATTTATTTATGTGTTTTTTTTCACCCCCCCTCTCTCTCTCTCTCTCCTTTTTCTTTTTCAATTAGTGCCAGCATCACGCCAGGGGCGCCAGGTGAACTCGCTTCCAGTTCAAATAATGACTGCAATTAAGCAATTAAGAGCTAAGAGCCAGGGAGGCCAAGAGCTGGCTATCCTTACAGTCCTCAACAGACTGCAAATGAGCGTTCACGGGGGAATATGCAAACATTATGATTATGGCATATGCTCGCTCCCTTTTGTACTAATAGAGATATTTTATGTCAAGGGGGGCAGAGAGCAAGAACTGGCATGTCGAGCTCATAATAATACTGCGAGTATAGGCATTTCTATCTAAAATCTAATTATATCGAGTTTATTGGCTATTATTTATATATGAGTTATTTGTATTATTATTAACATTACTTACATGCATGATTGATTGATTGATTGATTGATTGATTGATTGAATAAAATGCATATACTTGAATTAGCACATATGTTTCAAAAGGAAAACATATTGTGGTCCTTTGAGTGTAAGTGTAAGTGTGTGTTTATAAAATGATTGCCACATTTTGGGGGCTAGCGAAGACATGCTTAAAAACTAAATAAATAATAAATACATTTATACAATTTCCAACTAAAATAACTAACATGCACTAACAACACTGTAAACTAATGTATAATACATATTCTATATCTTGTGTAATAATAACGAAACAAACGTTTTCTATTCTGTTCTTATTATAGGCTAACATGTTTCATTGACATTTAATCTCTCAAAGAAACCTCACATCTTCTGCCAACATGCTGTAGTAGTACATTTTAAACCACTACGATTGCAGGTTTTTTACTGTAGTGTGGACCTGAGTAACCCCTCTCTCTCTCTCTCTCTCTCTCTCTCTCTCTCTCTCTCTCTCTCTCTCTCTCTCTCTCTCTCTCTCTCTCTGTGTTTTTTCTTGGCTTCTTCAATAGCCTTTCAAGGACTGCAGTGAGACACTGGGCAGCGAGGATGAGATATTTGGCATTTTCAGGTAAGAAAAAGTCCAGGCTGGCCTTACATTCAGAAATAACACAAGTTCTTAAACTATTGACTGCACTGAAGCAGTAGACTTCAAAAGGTCCTTCTGACCTGTTTGCTGAGGAGCCTCAAACCAGGATTTTTTTTCTTCTCTCCCTCCCCAGTACTATGCGTTTCATTATTAATATGTTTTTTCTCAAGTTTCTCTCTGACCCAGGACATTAAATAAAACATTGTATGGTTCATGAAAGATTATGAAAGAGCAGGGCGTAAGCAGCGGGAGGTGTAAACTCAGCACAATTCATTCTGGTATATAATGTCAATGCCAGCAGCCCCCCTATCACCCTACCTCCCATGCCCTGCAGGCATATTGGCGGAACTACCAATGGATGCTAAGCTTTTTCCGACAAAGCACCGAAGATAAAGTATCTTCCTTTTATCCCGTCTGCAAATCAATTCTGGGCCTTACAGCGAAATCCCATAAAATAACTTCAAACACCACTACTTACTCCAAAAATTTGTATTATGGCTATATCTCTTTGAACCCTTACGAGTGAAGTTTTGGAGGAAAATGATTTAAGTGTTATCTGCTAAGACGTCGGCGTGTCAGCACTTCACCTCAGTTTTTCCTGACATGTCAACCTGAACCTTGTATTCCTCGCCTGGTGTTTGCTTTCTGATTGCTTCTAACCATCCAGGCCTGCTGGTAAATACAAATGCTGCTTGTAAAAGTAATGCCCGATTTATACTTGGCCGGTGCGCTGTTGTTCCAACACCCGACGATAGCGGATCTACAAGCTCACACAGAGAGCTTGTAAGAGGTTGTGGATCTGCTATTTTCGGTGCGCGACACCGGTGCGCAGCCAAGTATAATTCCCCCTTAAAGGGGCACGAAACCCTATAATTCCCAGTTCAGGTTAAAAACTACAGAAGATTATAAACATGGCAGATGATAAGCAATGCAGCTGCAGCTAATCTATCCTTCTATAAATTACGCAAATCTGCATGTGTTTGTTGTGCATGTGAGTGTGCGTGCGTGTACCTGCAGTGGCTGGCGTGAAATCGGTCGCATTGGCGACGGTTATCCAGAACCGCCTAACGAACCAATATGCCCATGGCATATATCGTCGTTGAGGGGTGGAAACCTTGTATGTCCAAAACCGTTCGTTTCGCATTTATCTTTTTTAAAATTATTTAAAATAGTGAAAATAGCCGATCTACAAGCACACAACGCCTCGCACCGCAAGGCGTTGTGTGCTTGTAGATCGGCTATTTTCAATAGTTTTGTGCGACAGTCTTGTATGATGAAGCAGGGCTTTACTTTACAAAAAAACATACAAGTTAAAAACTTGGAGATACAAGGTTTCTGCCCGACAGTGACGATATGGGCTTCCGGTTGTCCAGAACCGCCAATACAAAGGGCCGTTCTGACGGCAACCAAATATATAATGGATGTGTCAGAATTAGGTGCCCAGCAGCGCCATGGGTGTGCCAATGGTCAAAGCTTGCACAGAATGCACTCACACACCTAAATGTACAGTAACACAACCTTCTTAATCTTATTAGCTGCAGCTGTATATTGCTTACATCACTTATGATGATGCCTGACATGTTTTTACCCGGCTGGACGTAGTTTTTAACCTGAACGGAAAACACACTACAAAAATCAGCCTAGGGTTTCATCTCCCTCTAAGCACTGTAGTAAGTGGCTGTGAGAAGGTAGCCTATGAAGCCCTGTTGGTGCTTGAAGCTCACTCAGCTGCTGAAATATTCATTTCCCTTCAATGTTCCTCAACAATCTGATCTAAAGTGAGGCCGATACACCGCTAACTGAGAGCCCTATCAGTTGGATTGTGATTGAACTGGTTAGCAGTGATCAAAGGACACCAACAGTTAATCTTCTTCATACGTACATGCACTGCTGTCTATGCATCGGTACAGTATTGTGCATACATATGAATTCAGTATATGCACGAGAAGCATTAATAAATGTGAGGAGAAATTAAGATGTACACCTCCAAACACAATGTGGCATTCAAAGGAGCCTTGTTATTTTGAACATGTTAGTATACAGTATATTAATGTTTCCTAATTGTACTGTACTGGAGCTGTTGGATAGTGTTAGCTTCAAGATAACAGATTAGCACATTTCATGCATTTTTGTTTTTGTTTAATTGAGGCATGCTAACGGTGTAAAGAAAAGTACCATGTGGGGCAACAACAAAAACAAACATCTGATGTACTGTATGAATAATCAAGAAACAAGATATGAAGCGGTTTGTTCCTTTCATAAATGAAATTGTTAGGTTGTTAGAATTTCCACACCTTTTAGCCGAGTTTATCCCTTTTAACCTGACATCCCTCTTTTGGGCACAGCACCTGAGCATTGTATGATGAAGGCATTAGGCTACTTACAGTAGTTGGCCAGGATTCCCAAGGCCTCTATAGTAGCCCCCCTTCTGTTTTTGCAGGAGTCTAAATATCTTCGTAGAAAATTCCCAAACTTACATGTGTTTTGAGCTTGTGCTTGGCTGTTGTCGCCGAATATTCGCCACAGAATGGGGGTGCCAGGGTTCAGTGAGAGGCTCTGGAAAAGAAAAAGCAGTTCTCAACTTTTGCATCGGTGTCAAATCTGGTGTTATCCATTTGGTTGCAAGCAACCCAATACAGTACATTAACAACTCTTAACCCTGGGATTGAAGCCTTCCGACGCTTGTATTGATGTTCGGTTTGAACTCATTTACAACCAGAATAAAACTACTGACAAAAAGCCTTTGGTCCAGGCTGCCCTTGCCTGAGAAACCAGAGAATTTAATTTGAGTTAATTTATAAAAACAATACAACGGAGTCCTAAGTACCCTAGAGATAGTGCTTCCGTTCTGGGCCGGTAACCGGCACCATCCGTGCACCATCGTGCACAATGGACATAAGAAAATCGCAGCAGGCGACCGCGAAATCCGCTGTTTTTCTTGGCAGTAAATGAGTTAACAGATCCGTCAGGAGTCCGTCAATGACATTAAATGAGTTGAATAATCCTTGTTGCTCTAAGCTACGAAATGCCACACTTTTGCTGATACAGTGCTTGCATCGTAGGAGTAGGAAGCAGAGCAAATACTTTTTCCTATCCGAACGAACGTGTGTTTTAGGTGAACTTTCCCCCACTGTACACACGGTAAGAAAACCTTTGGCTTTTCATTGGACCTGTGTATGTGAGATGACTTCACAGCTCAGAGCACATAGGATGCTCCGATGGGTGACCTGACATTCCTCTGATTGCGTGCTCCTCTGACCCCCTGTGAGGAACATAACTCAAACATTTCACTTAAAGGATAAAGTAGAGACCTTTGCTTTATGGCCATTTTTTTGCCCATGTTTTCCAGCCCAATCAATATCATAGGTGGGCTTGCCTCAGAATCACTGTAGGAGGAAAAGAAAAGAAAAGACAAAAAAATGCAAAAATATGGATGGATGTGAGTCCCGGATTCTATTGGGGTAGAATACATATATACATATACTGGAAAGTTCCAATTGGTTGCCCTTTGCTAATAGGGGTGCAACAATTAACTCAATCCATTATAAGAAATACTCGCTAATGTATTGTCAGAAATAGCGGGGGAAAAACTCAAGATACTTACTTGTGCATCCGTTGGTGTTGCACATTATAAAATAGGAGCTCTACAAGCTTGTGAGCTTATAGCTCTGCTATTTTGGGCAAACAACACTGGCACACAACCAAGTATAAATCAGGCTTTACCATACCATATGTTCACTTGAATGGCTTGACTCTCAATACTGAGAATGAAGCTATAACTAATACACTTGATCCTGATGCTGTGTACAAATATGCTTTCAAATGTGTACTGTGTTTAAAAATGTAACCTGTCAACTATTATATATAAGTCCTATAACATGTGGAAACATCCTCTGCACCCTGCCCCCACCCCTCCTTTTTCTGAAAATATTACTTTTGCTGATACTGAGCTTTTAATGATATTGTATAGTACTGTATGTATTATTATTATTATTATTATGTCTTACTGATGAAGCCCCTGGGGCTAAAATATCCTTTTAGCATGCCGTTTGACTGTACATGTAGTGTTAACAATCAGTATTCAATGAATAAATACTGTAAATCAGAATTTAGCAACATTTTCAAAGGTGAATTAAAATGTATGAAACCTTTGGGAGCCTGCTGTGTGCGGCGAGTTTGCCTGAAAGCGGTACGCACCCTGTGCACCACCAAAGCAGTGCGCACCCTGTGCACCACCAAAGCATGATAACAGGTGGACTGTTGAGCTGTTGCTTTCACCGCTTTTTAGGCAGTGGGAGTAAAATCAATATCTATAAACCATTTAGGCCTAGAATTATTGAATGCTTTAACCAGTGAAAAATAGCAGATATACAAGCTCACAGCGCGGCACCGAGTGCCGCGCTGCGAGCTTGTAGATCTGCTATTTTTGAAAAAGTCGTGAAAATGTGAGCAAATCTTTGAATGTACATTTTTTAATGTATGCATTTTCAAAGCGAACGTTTGTAACTAAAATTTTGCTTCTGGGTGGTCCCTGGAACTAGATATTTTGAGATGGGGGTCCGTGGCCAAATACATATCATTTTGGGGGTCCTTCACATGAAAAGGTTTGAGAACCACTGACATAGTAGTCTCTCAAGAACAGACTAACTGAGCTCCAGTTAAGTGAAAAGGACTTTTTTTCTTTTACGATGGCTGGCCAGATTGCTGACATTGAAACATTGGTTTTTCAAAAAACCTTAGAAGGATTCAAAAGACACTTATAGAATCGGGTCAAAATTCTAATTTTCAAGATTTTTCAAAAATAGCAGATCTACAAGCTCTGCGAGCTTGTATATCTGCTATTTTTCAATAGTTAAAGCATAAAATAGTGATACACAAAATGTGTACCCATTCTAAATGGGATAAACAAGCTAAAGCTTGTCCAAAAGAGCTATTATAATAGTCAAACTGTTTCATCTCTGAAAGACTTATTTTGCCATGTTCTGGATATATTGGAAATCAAGAGTTCAGAAGTGCACAATGAATAACAATGGACAAAACTCAGAAGACTTAAAATACTAGTAAGACGCCTCAGGGCGACATGCAACCCTAAAGGCGAGGTCGCGCCAATTCTTTGTCATCTGGCCAGTGAGGTATATCGGACCAGTAACCCATGGAGAACCCTGGTACCCATATATGGAGACAGTGTGACATCATATTGTGTTGTCTCCGAATAAGGTTGTATATTCTTTTCTACACCTGTGATGTCAAGGGGACCACAGTGTCAGGCGTGACCTACAGAGATACGCGAATACGCGGACAAGATGTGCAGGTTTTCATAGTTAACTGCAACCTACAGTCGCATTCATACCATCGTCAATACATATCACAATGTCTGCCATAATCTGCACATAAACACAGACCATGTTTCCCCATTAAGTCATTAAAACACATTAAAATGCTTTCTAATGCAACGATAAGATACATTGATGACTCACATCAACTCAAAAACACCATGTTTTGTGTTGTAAAATGGTCAGCAGTAATAGCAAATATGCAGTGTTGGGGTAGCTAAAGTTACATGTAGCTGAGATACGTAACTGAGCTACATTTTGCTGTAACTTGCAGGTAGCTGAGCTTCATTCATATTTGTGTAACTCGTCGAGCTACTTTTTGGGTCATTTTTGGCTCAAGTTAAAGTTGTACCATGTAACTTTTTTTATAAAACAAATCTTAAAATTGTCCTAACTCTTAAATCGCTAAAGTTTTAGAACACCCACTCCGTTATTTTCAGCTTCTGAAGCCTTCTCTTTATATGTTTTCTATGATCCTGACCGGGGTCCGGTTTTCGCGCAAAAATTACGTCATCATACACTACCGGCCAATCACAGCGAGGGTTATACACTGCCGGCCAATCACAGCGCATCTTGAAGTGGGGTCGCTAGCTATCACAATAGGGCGGCCATATTTGTAGGCGCCCGTGTGTCTCTATCTATACTCGGGTGAAACACTCCGTTTCTCCGGAATGCCTGAACGCACAGGAACCAGGGACCCCTCTAAAGATAGATCTCGGCGAGGTGGAGGCAGACGCGGGGGTTGCGCGGGGGTGTGAGGCCCGGTCCGCGGCGAAAAACGGCCGAAAGACGCGGACGCTACTGACCACTAGTTGAGCAACTTACACAGTATAGCTTTAAAAATGTGGGCAATAACATGAAATGAATATATTCATTTTGATTTATCATGCTGTGTTCCAGAACAGCAGCCCCTTTGAAAAAGCAACTGTCCCTTTCCCTTCCATTTTGATTGCTTTGAGGCAATTGTGAGCTTGTAGATCGGCTATTTTCAAATAGCCTTGGTATAATATAGGGCTAAAGTGGTTCATGTATGTTTTACAATATTATAATTTATATATAACTAGTTAGTAACTAGTAACTAAAGTTTTCAAATAAATGTAGTGGAGTAGAAGTAAAAGTATTGGAAATTGGAATTACTCAAGTAAAGTACAAATAACTGTAAATTGTATCTACAGTAAGTACAGTACTTACAGTACTGTACTTACAGTAAGTAAATGTACTTATCTACTTTACACAACTGCACACAGCTGAGCACAGATAGAATTACAACAGGGAAGCTGTTCTTCTCTTTAGATGCCAGTTAGCCTCCTTGCGTTGTAAGGAGCACAACATTTGAATAATGCAAAGCCCTCTTCCCCACTGCCACAGGAGGCCAAGTGACAGTGTGTGCATTATCCTTTGATCACGCACCGGCCAAGCCAGAGGAAAAGCATATTTAGGCCGACACAATATGCACAAATGCAAGACGACAGAGCCATGGAGCAATGAGTGACATCCCAATCTTGGTTAGCCACTGAAGAACATGGGGGACATGATGAGGACAGACAATGTGCTCCACAAAGCAGGAGAAATCCGTCAAACAAAACGTTCCATCTGGAGACAGTAGATTTAGAGACCAAAGAATACACCCGCTAAGCTTATTGTCTTTTGTTGGAATTAAGTAAACTCTCCCTTTATGTGTGTGCTTACGCAAAGCTATACTGCCTATTAATATACTTAGGTTGTATGTACAACAGATATAGTTCAAGGGAAGCTCAATTGAAAAGAAATTTGGACAGAGAGAGGATCCATTTATTTAACTGAGGATTACGAGCCAATTGCCTAATGACTTAGCTAGCCTTCCGGCAGGATGACGACAGCAATGAAACTACCTCCTGTCTTTACCAAGAAACGGATCGTGACACCCTTAAAATATATTCTGCCTGTACCAGTTGCTGGCATTAAAGAGAACCTTTAAAAGGTTACATCAAAATAATATCCAGCAGGCATGGATGTGTTAAAGCAAAATGGAACAAAGCACTCAGTAAGGCTTCTCAAATTCCAGAACCAACACCTTTGGACAGCAAATCCCTGGACACATCCCTGGTTACAAGCTAAATCATTTCAATAAACTCTTACGGAAATCAAGCTCTGCACAACATAGACATACAGCACACTAGCCTAGGACACAAAACGTCACCCGCTGCTCTGAAATGCTTTGTCAACAAAATGTGATGTGATGTACGAGGATTTTCCATGCATTTTGCTTCTCAATTATGGATTGTGATTTAAATTAATTCAGATGGCTCCAAAACACTGAACTTCTGTTCGGTCCCATTACAGTTTGGGGGGGATTAAAAATACATTAGGTGTGTGTACACTTTTCTAAAGCTTCTCTCGCTTATGGTTGAAACACTTCTGCTGAAAAAGTCCCAGAGTGCCACTTAAGAGTTTTTCCTTCTACTGCGGTGTTCCCACCATGATGCGCGGCTGATTTGGATACAATTAGAGATCTGAGTAAATATTCTCCAGCGATGGTGGCAGCTACTCCAGGATATAGCAAAGATGCTGACATCCCCAGGAGGCAGGGACGTGCTGGCCATTGGGAAAAGCGGGACAACTCCCGAACGGCCGGTTCATTCCCGGCCGGTCCAGGCCGGCCATTAGGAAAACAATTAAACAAAAATGTCGGCCTTCGTTCCATTTTGGGGGCTCTGCGGCCAACAATTGTCACTGTCGGGTAAATCGTCACTGTCGGGCAGAAACCTTGTATCTCCAAGTTTCAAATTTATACATTTTTTCGCAAAGCAAAGCCCTGCTTCATCATACAAGGCCGTTGCACAAAAGTAGTGAAAACAGCAGATCTACAAGCACACAACGCCTCGCGGTGCGAGGCGTTGTGTGCTTGTAGATCGGCTGTTTTCACTAGTTTAAATCATTTTTAAAATGATAAATACAAAACAAACAGTTTTGGACATATACGGTTTCCACCCGACAACGACGAAATATAACTGAAAAAAAATTATAATAATGAGGGCCTCTCCAACTCTTTTTCCCGGGCTGAATCAGGGGCCCAGCACATCCCTGCCAGGAGGGCTGGTTATCTTAACCCAGTATGGGCACCAGAGGTTTTCTGAAAAAGGCCTATTTCATGATAGCATCTGCGGTGCTTGAATTCAGCGAGAGACTGTTTTCACGCCGGAAGATCCTTAATGGAGAGTGATTTTAAGCTGGCTGATTCAGGGCCAGCGTTTCAAAGTGTGTCTGCTTGTCGGCAGCGAGGCTCCGGGGTAGGAGAATCTCTCTCCCTGTAACATGCCTGTAAGTGCTGATTGTTGTTGGAAAAGACTACTACCCAATGTCCTGGATGAAAAATGCAAGAGTGCCCCCCCCATTTTCCTTTCGGCTTCCCTGTTTTAACGTGTGTAAATGAGTGCGGTCAGGTTAAATAAGAGATGCAGATTGACTGGAGTGGGAATGCGTGGTCAAATAGACACGCACTCAACGCGTTGTACTGCGGTCTGTGGCCCTTGCCAGACATTTCCTGATGTCGATTTGACTCGTGTTGCGAGGGCAGTTGTTTCACGCCATACATAATCTGCATCTGCTTTACATGGGAAAATGTGTGTGTTGTCAGTGAAAACGGATTAAGAAAAGAAAAAAAACATTTTCTTGGGTATTACTCAGTCATGGTAGACAGTTGGGCACAACTAGGGTTCATGCTATGCTGTATATCCCTGGAATTCCTTTATATTACGGTACATATATATACTTTCGATTCAGTGTCAATTGTTTTGTAAATAACTGACACATTGTTTTTATAAATGACATTATTGGGAGCCACTTCTATCACAGATGGACACTGTCTATTGGAAATGTTTCATGGGGCGTAATTTAGTTTTACAGTGTGTTTTGTCCGAACGGTCTAATTTCCCCCATAAGAAACTAATACCTAAAGCTGTTAACATTCAGTCACCTGTGTCCGGGCCGGGGGAGTCACAAGGAAAGTGGGACTGAGTTACTAGTGCCCAAGGTGGAGGGGCCTTATTTTATACTTTAGCTATTGAAAAATAACAGATATACAAGCTCACAGCGCGGCACCGGGTGCCGCGCTGCGAGCTTGTAGATCGGCTATTTTTAGCAGTCGTGAATATATGTGCAAATCTTTGAATATATGTATTTTTTAAGCGAACATTTATAACTCAAATTTTGGGGGTCCTTCACATGAAAACGTTTGAGCACCACTGACATCGAAACATACGTTTTTCAAAAAACCTTAGAAGGATTTGAAATATTCAAAGGCTTGCACAAATTTTCAAGATTTTTCAAAAATAGCAGATCTACAAGCTCGCAGGGTGGGTATATCTGCTATTTTTCAATAGTTAAAGTACCCAGGGCCCAGAATTTGGTGCGACACCCCTGCCTGTGTCATTGTTGTATTGAGCTTGGTGTCAGACCATTGGCTGGCCTTCCCACCGCGAGTCCGGACGTGCAACAGAAACAGATGGGAGCCACTGTGGGAAGGCATGTTGCTTGGTGTGGGCCCTCTGTGTCATGTATGTAGCAAGTAGAGACTTGGTGGGGAGGCTCTGTAAACACAGCGTTACAGGGAGCACGCATGTCTACCTCCTGAAACATCAGTCTCACGCTGAGACTGCCAAAGGAACGGAGGCGCAGCTTAGCAGCGCCACACACACACGACGGGAATGGACCGGCGGTGACATTACTTTCAAATACGATTGGAGCGTGCTCAGTGCTGAAGAGGACACCTTCACTGGGTATATTTTAGCAGGACACGTTACGGCTCAAAAGGCAGTAATCAAAAGTTTGATTGGAGGACACAAAAATGTTGACCCGGGTTTAAGAGGCGTAAATAGAAACAATTCACCGTCTTGTTGTTTCCTAGCATCGGATTCCCGATTTAAGCGAGCGAAATTGCAAGCAGAAGAAATGCAACGGCTGATTAAGTTCACAGCGGCTCCACTGCCATGAGAGAAATATGTAAATCAACAACACTCTGTTGTACTTTGTACCGCTGAGAAGTAACCTAAATGCTCACAAACTTCAGTTTTTACTAAAACTAGCAAGTTTCCTGTCATCCCAATACATCACCCACCCACAAAAAGACACTTTGACAGCAAGAGAGTGAATGTGAAAACGAAGCCATTTATGGGATGTCTTGCAAGCTGAGCGGCGCACTCTGCCATCTATTTGACTGTTTGGAGCTCTTAGCCGCTATAAAAGCCATGTATAATGATTGCCAGAGACTCTGGTGGAGAGACAGGGCCTCTCTTGGTGTCATCCGTCACTCTCTCTGTCTTTTAATTGAAACCATTTCCTGCGCTACATCTTGACGCCTCATCACGCTCTCCAATGAGATTCCGCAGGGGCACACTATAAGGCAGACACAATGTTGGAGAGAAAGAGAAGACAGCGTTTATGCAACACCATTAAAGCGCCGGCTGCTTTCCTGTCTGCGCGAGTGGCTTTGGTCCAAGCTTCCTGCGACTAAGAGAGTGAGGGAGCCAATGCAAGCAGCCGCTGTGATGTGCTCGTTTAAAAGAGAGGAAAAGAAAGGGGAAAAAAGTTCTCGCTCCAAGTTGTGTGCCGTGCGGTCCCCCTCGCCACTTAGGGAGAAAACAGCCGCTTGAGAGCACTCTTTGATATGTAGAGACTATGAAGGCGTCTCATATTTATCCGCCAACCCTGTTCGCGGGTGAACGCGGCGGATGAAAGTAGTGGCGGTAGCAGCGCTGGAAGGCTCCAGGATTAACGATGACATGACATGAAGAGGGGTCTGTCAGCGCGGCAACACCTCGCTTCGCCCGCCATTGTCTGATTACACCCAACAAGCAGCTCAGCCAATGACAGGGATGATCACAGGGAGGCGGGGAGAACACAACCGTCAGGCTTCAGGCCTGCGATTCCCGCCGTTCGGATTCCTTAACCACTCGAGGCCTACTTTATACTTAGTCACTTAGATGGTGTCTCCATGGCGAAAACAGCAGATCTACAAGCTCACAAGCTCACAATGTGTCACATCCCGACGCACTGTGAGCTTGCGCATCTGGCCTTTTCGCAATTTTGAACTTTTTTTTTTCTTTTTCTTTTTACAAGGAGACGCAAGAGAGCAGTGGAGAGTTTGGAGGAAGAAAGGATGAAGGAGGAGAAAACTTGGGGTTGGGGGGGCCGGGGGGACGCACGGACAGCTTACAGGGGATACAAACCCCAAAGATTATGTTAATCTTACCTCCTTTGTCCGGCGCGAAATGTTTTCGTACTACGCCTTTTATCTGTGTAAGAAGGGATGTGAACCTCTCCAGTCAGTGACAGTGGGCACTTTCTGTGTGGTTTCTGGGTAATTAGCACCAGTAGCAGGCCCTTTCTTTTTCTCTGTTCAAGCTTATGGTCTTCTTAGGGGACGGCAACAGGGGATTTTCCCCTCTCCAGCCCTCTGTCTGCACTTTAAGGAGCGATTCCCAGCCCCGGCCGAGCCACAACAACCATCTGTTAGCGCTAGGAGGATCAAAACCTTCTGAGGCTCTCAGTGCCCACGGACAATCAAATGGACAGCTTAAGTTCAGACAGGTGACTGAATTAATTACTCCATTCAGTGCGTAATAGAGATGTTTTCAATAAGCCAGTCAATGGATTCCACTGCTGCTCATATGCCGCGCCCGGCGCGTCGTCCCTGCGTCCGCATATTAACAACGCCTCTCGCTGGGGTTTTGAGGAAAGGATGCTAATACATGTGAATTAACTGAGAACTGTTTTTACACCTAGACGTTGTTATGCCTTTCAAGCTGGGACAGCATCTGTGTCACATATTGTTGTTGTGTTTGCTGTGTATATATTGATATATATATTGATATATTGATATATATATCAAGTTTTTAGAATCGGCCTAAGGTCTAAATGGGTTAACAACATTATAGTAGATTCCTTAACTATTAACTTCAAGCTGGAATAAACCCTAGACTGAGTTTGGTTCAGGTCAAAAACTACAGCAGGGTAAAAACATGGCAGGCTGAACTGAAAAACGAACTACAAAATCAGATAATGGTTAACTTTCACGCCACTTTAAGCTGACGCAAGCAAATAGAAGCAAAAATAAATAACGTGAAATGAAACTTAAAAAACACCGTTGTGTATGTTTGTGATGCGTTGGAAAACGAACCATTTGACTTTTCCAATTTACCTTGGTGGTCGTTGAGAAGAGATGAACACTGATCCCTCAGTCTTTTGTTCCTATGCAGAATGACTGAAGTAGGATAAAGGATAGATTGGTCACTGGCACCACAAATAGGCCTTTTGAAATTGGGAGAAAGCGCCAATACAAGATCTAAAAGAACACCCAAAACTTACGCTCATCATATCTACCAGGCCTTTTCACCGGGGGGGTCAAAGGTGGCCCTTGGATAAAGTGCTATAACAAGAGATCAGTGGGACGGAGCCTGCTGGCCTCAATAAATCACTCACAACAGTGAAAGTGATACATTTCAGAAGTGTTAACCCGCTTTCACCCCGGCGTGCCAATTTTGGGGCGAAGATTTTCCCAAATTTCCCCAAAAAAAATAAAAACACATTTAAAAAAATATATATCAATACTAAAGAAAACATAGGCGAAAATTGCCGACCTACAAACTCACAGCGCATCGTTTTGAGCTTGAAGATCGGCAATTTTCATCTATCTGTCGCGCAAGAAAGCTTAAGTGGTTAAGACTGTTTTGTGGAGTTTTGTTCGCTGTGCTTTGACCCTTTGATGTCTTTTTTAAACTTAATGATGTTTTCTTTTTTTTCCTTCTTCAGCGACACCTCTCCTCTCCTCTCCACTCCAGTGGATGAAGCCCCTCTTTTCTGTCGTGGTTTTGAGCTGCATCTGATTGTCTCTGTCACGGGTGCTTTGTCTTACACAAGGCCCACTGCACCCACAGAGACGCAGGGGGTGGGCTGTCATCAAAGCCTGGGCGAGATGGACTCAACAACAGTGGATTAAGGTCTTCTGCATGATAAAGTCCCTACCTAGGGGTGGAATTAACTTAATATGTGAAAGAATGTTATTGAGAGGGAATAAAGTGCCAAAAAGCTCTGTCATTCTCTCCGTAATGTCCTAATCCAGAGCCTGACACAGGGACCTCTGGCTGGAGTTTGTGTTAATCACAGAGATGTCCATCTGTATACCCCTCGTCCTTTAAGCTATTTAAACTTCGCCTAAAACTCAATTATTGTCCCTGGGAGACCAAAATGGTATATTAAGTTACGTGAAAAGGGTATTCGACGGGGGCAGAGAAAGGAATCCCAGCGTTGGAGCGAGGAGGTGTCAACGAAGCCAATCTAGGTTCAGCTAAACAGATTAAGGCGTATAGGATCTATAGACGTGGAAAAACAATGTGACCATGAGTTAAAGAGAAGGAGAAATCTCACTTTCAAAGCATCCTCTAAACTGTTGAGCAACCTAATCAGAGCGGATCTCAGAGACTGTGCCCTGGCATACATTTCTCTGTTTACACCTCACACGTTGCTAAGACCACTGAAGACCTTAAGGGTGCTTTATGCTTAGCTGAATGCCGGTGTTGCGCACTGAAAATAGACAATTTACAATACTAGCTTAGAAATCTCTATGTTAGGTGCACGGTACGTTGCAGCACATAACCAAGTCTTTAGTAAGGGATAGATATAGCAAAGTAAAGTATAGCAGCGCTTTAACAGATAGATTTCCACAACACTTCTTCAAAACACTGTTTGGTTTTGTCCTTTATCCGTTGATTTAAATTTACATTTTTCCATTAAAAGAAAGCAGCTAGCTATTGTGGAGAGAAAAGATATCCATAAACTGTCTGCTTTGTGCCATGGAGATAACCTTTAGCTGTTGTTAATTGCGGCCGAAGGTCGCAGTTTAGTATGTGAAACGGCACATGCTGACTGTCTGTCTGTCTGTCTGTCTGGAAGTGTACACTTTTTTACGGTCTATGGGTTTGCCACTCTGACATCATGCTCTGACATCACTGTGATGTCATGGGAACCACACGATCCCTGATGTCATCAATATTAAGCCCATATCTAACAGGACTTCATAGGGTAATGCCCATATGTGGAGGAAGACAGCCCATATCTGTGTGGCTGGAGTGGTTCAGACAAGGATCTGCATAAAAGGGATTGTATGTATGATGTCAGATGTGATAGACGTCATAAGATTTTCACATAATGAATATCTGAGTAAGCATGTTTGGGGTCTCACAGCATATCTCCATATACAGTACATGGTTCTCCATATATGGGTACCAGCCAGGGGTCTCCATATGCGTAACTGGTCCGATATACATCACTGGCCAGATGGCCAAGACATGCCGCGACCTCGCCCTTTAGGGCCCTGAGGCGTCTTATTAGTATGTATTGTATGAAACATAAATGAAAGAAAACAAGTTAAATTGATTCGATTTTAAAGTAATAAGAGTCAAGGCCATTTAAACAGATATATATAGTATTCCAGACAAAAACAAAGCTGAAAAGGAAATAACAGTAAAAACGAATCAACAACATATCTCTCCTCTCATCATAGCAAAGCGAATAATAACCTCTTAATAAACACTAACAGCATCATATATTTCCAGATCATTCTGCAGTGTTAATGTATTTTCCTTGTTGCATCCAATCCATTTTACAATTGTTTAGAGTGTGGGTCGATGGTGGACGTCACAACCGTAACATGCCGACTTGCGAGGTAAAACCGTTGCTCAGATCACTGGTCAGGGTTCTGCCATCAGAATAGTCACACCAGGGCGGGGCCCCTGGGTGCCACAGGCACACCACTGCTCCAATCCCAACCAAACTTGGTACACTGTTCAGGGGTCTGTCATGACAATATTCACACCAGGGACCACTCAAGGGGCCAATGTAGGACCCCTAGGGGGGCACAGGAACATCATTGCTCCAATCCTCACCAAACAAATGCTGTTCATGGGTCTGCCATGACAACTGTCACACCAAAAACCTAAATTGAACATGCACATATGGGGTAAGGTTACAGCAGTTTCTAAGATATCAAATGTCCATAACTCTGTGGCCATTGCTCTGATCAGCACAATATAGGACTGGATTTGAAGGCAGCATAACGGCCTGAAAACCCAGTGCTTTAAAAGGACCTTCTGTCAAGGACCTGCCCCTTTATATTTTGGATGTGCGTGCTTTGTTTTCTTTTGTTGTTTGATCCAAGTAACCGTCATCGGAAGTAATGGGTCAGAAGGTGCTGGCTAGCTGATACCACTCGTTCCCATTAACACATTCCCCGCCATTTAACAATACCTTCGTACTCTCCCCTGCCTCTGTCTCCATAGACTTCCATGTAATTCATAGTGCACGGATCATGCACACCCATGCCTAGATAATGCACCACGTGTCTGCACATTGCTCACAGCTTTCAAACAAAAAAATCCGAATGGAAATCCGTTCAGGCATTCATGAGATAGCAGCCATTATGTTTTCCTAAAATGTAAACAAAGATGGCTGCCATGTTTGAAAGATGGGGTTGCTATGGGGGTTAAACATGCAATTTCGCGATTGCTATCATGCCTACTAAAGTTTTTGGGGTCCAAAATTGTTTTTGAAAAAAAATAATAATAATATTTTTTTTTTCTTTTTTTCTCTGGATTATCGGGCCTGGCATGCAATGAGTTTTTAACTTTGCTACAACATGCTAATAACAAGTTTCCAGTGGAGATTTCTCAATAAATAACAATAGTGCCAAATTAAATCATTTTTCAACTATTTGATCAGCACCTCATCAAAAAAAATTGAAGGTCACGAAGACTTAAGTATGTCAAGGTCAATAAATGCTTTGCACGACAATTGCTGAACGGCACGTGACACGTCCCACTACATCTCACAGATGTTCTGAGTTTTGAGGATTCATACTGGTTGCGACTCATCAACTTCGTGTTTCATGTCTGGGTATGATCCTATCTCAAGATGGTCTCTTGTGTAATAGTTAGTTGTGTTTAATGCATTTTCAAGAGTGGATTGATTTGAATGATGATGATGTTTAGCCAACAATGACTCAATTATTCAGGCTAGTTTGTTTGGCAGCATTTTCATTACTAAAGCTCTAAAGATTGATGTCTGACTGATTGACTGATCAATGAGAATAATGACTATCAAACAGTCCACCTCAGAGCTAGTTTGATATAATCACTACTGATCACACTGATGACCAATATGCAAAAATGGTATACTGAATTGCTAAGATTTGTATCCACGCATTTTAAGACCACAGGACAGCCATGAAGCATTGGATGCAATTTCACATTCAACAAAGCATATAAACAATTGTCTCAACTGACAGCAGTTCTGTTCCATATGTAGACTAAATGTTCATTCATTTCAGGCGCATGGTCAGATGAAGGCACTGTGGTCAGTGGCACACAACCGTACCAAATCTACTTAGGAGATGTAGAAAGAACATTGCCCCTCAGACTAAACCAAACACTTAAATGGGTGCATTTGTGCAGCAACCCTGAGGATCGCTGGCCTGCACAGAACCATCCGTCCAAAATGGCCAAGCGCATTGAAGTTGAAAAGCAGTCATTACACCCAACAGGCAGAAGGGGTGTGAATATGCTGCCATTCTGAAAGTACATTGTACAGTACTGCACACACAAATCCAGTGTTCATTTAACGAACGGGTACACATCATTGTGTATCATTATTTTATGCTTTAACTATTGACAAATAGCAGATATACAAGCTCACAGCGCGGCACCGAGTGCCACGCTGCGAGCTTGTAGATCTGCTATTTTTGAAAACTCGTGAAAATTAGAATTTTGACACGATTCTCTAAGTGTCTTTTGAATCCTTCTAAGGTTTTTTGAAAAACCTATGTTTCTATGTCAGCAATCTGACCAGCCATCATCAAAGAAAAGGTCCTTTTCACTTCAACTGGAGCTCAGTTAGTCTGTTCTTGAGAGACTACTATTGTAGTGGTTCTCAAACGTTTTCATGTCAAGGACCCCCAAACTGATATGTATTTGGCCACGGACCCCCATCTCAAAATATCTAGTTCCAGGGACCCCCCCAGAAGCAAAATTTGAGTTACAAACGTTTGCTTTGAAAAGACATAATTATATTCAAAGATTTGCACACATTTTCACAACTTTTTCAAAAATAGCAGATCTACAAGCTCGCAGCGCTGCACTCAGTGCCGCGATGTGAGCTTGTATATCTGCTATTTTTCACTGGTTAAAGCATTCAATAATTCTAGGCCTAAATGGCTTAACTCTAAGAACTGAGACCCATAATAGTCAATGTTTACACAGTTAAATTAATAGTCTGGAGAACTCTGCTTTAGCTCATGGGGATTGAATAACACGATACCACCAAAGGTTTTGCTAATAATTAGAGTTTGATCATACTGTATGTACAGTAAACAAATAATTTCAATAAAATATACCATGTCAGAATGTTTCTGACATGGTCTCATATAATTTTCTCTGCATAGTGCATACTGTTAAGTATTAAAGTAGTATTACTGCTCTTTGATCTTTGGTAGATGCTGATACTGATATTATGAAATAAGAAACCTGGGCTGTAGTCTCTCTCTCTCTCTCTCTCTCTGTCTACAACATATAAACTGATCCCAATATATCAGTGATAGCCAATGTACTGTATGGCGATAAAAAAAAATAAAAGCAGACCAATATATTGGTATAGCAAGATACATGTTCATATTATGTTCTGGTACTGTTCCTGTGGAATATTACATCTAACCTTGAACTCTAAGCATCCCCATTCTGCGGCTAACTTTTGGCAAAAAAATAACAGATCAAGCCCACAACAGGTACCATTGTGTCAATGTGACGCGTTGTGAGCTTGTAAATCAGCTATTTTCACCAAAGACAATTAGTGTAGAGCAAAAACAGGAGGGGGCCTTGTGTGGATACGAGTCTGGTACTTCTATATGGAAGTAATTTTTTTACAAGGGGCAGGTTAAAAAAAAATTGGACACAATTGATTGGGCCCTGATTGGTCAACCAACTCTTCGGGATGAGGAAATGGATTCACATATTGAGCGGGGCCAGACCCAAATCCACCAAGGGCAAATTTGTTTTGCCCCGGCAGATTCCAGGCTAGCCTAGTATAGCCTGGAAACCAGACGAATCTGTCAGGATGAAATTATTTAGTCTGGCAGTGGCAACGCCAGGCTAAAGGTAGGCTATAGAGCCCTTGGGACATTGGTCAACTCAGTGTTTAAGCAGTGCTTAATTTGTAAGTTATTCGGTGCCGGAGCTCATGAACCCAACTAACGTAACTCGGTTAAATTTCACCCACAGTCCCTTCACATTGCGGGAAGAGAAATTTAATTTAGAAAATGTGAAAACTGAATGAATCATGAATAGCCTAAGTAAAGACGTATTGCATTGTATATGCATTTGAGGTGACGGAAAGCCTTCTATAGGTCCCGGAGCACACAAAGCAGGTTCCGGAGCCGAGCACAAATGAAGCCCGGGGGTTTAAGTAAAGCATTGCAACTCAGCCGTCACACCAGGGCATGCATCTAGCAGAGGAGCTGCTGCTGCTGACATGCTGTATGGAGGCATTAACCTGGCCAGCCAATGTGCCAACGGTGAATGCTACAGAGTTAAAAAAAAAAAAAAAAAAAAAAAAAAAGAAAGGAGGACACGATTGTCACAGTGTGTTTGCTCTCTTTGTTTCTTCCTGTCTCAGCCACAAGGCCCTCACAGAGCACACACACCAATACAGGGTTCCCACACATTTTTACCAATAATTCATTTCCAAAACTTTTCCAAAACATTTCCAGAATATTTAACCCAATTTCCAGGACAATATAAAAATAATTCAGCTCAATAACAAGTCGCTTACTCCTATGCACAATGCCCAAAGACAGGTAGTGTATGCCAGTGGTTCTCAACCTTTTCAGGCTGTGACCCCCGAAATAATCATATTTTAAATGGGGACCCGGCACCCTGACGAGCACTAAGAGTTGAGGAACTTTGTATAACACGTTTCTATTGTGAAAATAGCAGATCTACATGATCATAACGCCTCGCGTTGCGAGGCGTTGTGAGCATGTAGATCGGCTATGTTCACAATTTCTGCCTCTAATATTTGACAATTTGGCCAATGTTTAATTTGTCATTTCAGAGGTATTAACAAAATCAATAACCAAAGACAATGCATAGCTATTTTTTCCAGGACCTTCCAGGACCCTTGATACGTTCCAAAACTTTTCCAGTACTGGATTTTTTTTTTCTTCTAATTTCAAAATATTTCCAGGAATTTCATGACCGTGGGAACCCTGCCAGTATAATGACGCTTTGACATCAACACTGAGAGTAATAGCCACTCTTACAGCACCACATTAATCACTTAATCTCTATCTTCCTCCTGATCACATCTCTATATACTTCTTCCTCCCGATCTATTAGCTCACAATGCGACACATTGAGACCGCGTTGCTCTGCTAGTTTCACTGAATGTTCTGCTATTTTCACAGACTTTTCCATTTATTATGACAGGCCCTGAATTGGGATGCTAGGGTTCATGTGGTTAAATACAGTTATCCAACGGGATTCATGAAAACAGAGCTCTTCAACGCACGAGAAGGAAAGTATTTCTTGGTTACCAGTGTAGCGTCATAATTCTGTAGAACCAAAGGGCGATGCTAATTTTTCGAACAAAAGTGTAATACCACACGCTGTATGTGAGAGTTGGCCAATCTCCTCTCTGGATACAGCCGGGAGTGAAAACCCCAGAGGCTAGAAAGATTGTGTGTATCTGTTTAAGTTGAGTGAGTTAAGTTTCTGTGAATAAAGTGGTTATGGCACATGGCCTAAGGGGAACGCTTCAGTATTCTACAGTGCTTTCCTTATACTGTAGGTCTAAATGTTTCTTTGTAATTACAACTTCTATTGCTTCCAAACATCAAACCTAATGAAAATAATGAATACGTAACGTGACACAGGGCTCGGCTACTTTTATCGAACAAGATGGCACACTAACTTTACAGATTTCATTCCCACTGTGAACAAAGGCAGTGCGACGCATGTGTCTAATGCATGCAATGCGTGCCATGCGATTGCATTTGTCTATGATTATTTTTTTCCGTTGTTGTGAAGGTAACACAATAGGAAAATTATGCTCCATTTTCCCCAACGGCCGTCTCCCCACAGACATGCAATTGTCTCCTATAATGGTGAAGTCTGGCCCTTGGCATTCAATTTGAAACACTTTCCCCAAGTATGGATCTTCTCCTTTGCCCTCCAGTCTTAAAGATAGGAATCATCAGAGGCAGAGAGTGAGAGCTCCGGCGCACATAAGACCCATGTCAAAAATGATGAACATGTAGCATAAAAATGTGTCTGTTTACATCTAATTCCACATTTCTATAGTTTACTATAGGCTACTGTACACGCCTACTTGCCAGGAGACTCATATAGGCCTAATAGGAAATAATGAAAAGGTTGGGAGGTTTGGATGGGACGAGACCAGAGTAAAGGGAATAAAAGAAATGACCTTAGGACAGTCAAGATCGGAGAGAAAGCACACATCTCTAACTGACCACTCATGCTCCATCAGAATCATATTTTTTCCACTTCATGCTTGGTTTCCCAATGAACCTTTTTCCCCCTCTGTAAACAAAACACACATTTGCACAGAGAATTACAAATACAAGGAGATGTGAGCTTTACACTCAATGCTTTGGACACCACAGCTTCTCCAAACAGAGAACAACAATGCCCTTTATATCTAGTTACGGACAGAGTGCACTTCAGCATGGCTAAGTGGTTTTAGTGGGGACCGAGATTGGAGGTGGAGTCCAGATCCATCTTGACATTTCTTGCACCACTATTTTTGCGCAATAGGGAATCCAGGGACAGATGGGAATACCTTCAGAGACAAGCTTTAAAGAGCATTAAACAAATATATTTTGGATTTCAAACCAAAGGGTGTCACAAATGCATTTTCTTTGCAACTCTTTGAAAATTTGACGTTTATACGCTATAATGCGGCCCTCTAGCAGAACAGCCTGGGACGTTGCTGGAACACATGGCACGACAACTGGAACGGAATCACATCTGACATGTGTATATTCCAACTACAACTTATAAATAGCTTAATAAATGTTATGCTCTCCCGCTCCACAATACTATTACTCTGGAGGTAAATGAAAGGAGACATTTGCCCTCTGTCTCCTCGGCATACGCAGAAAATGAGGGCTGTTAGTATAGGTAAAGCTTGAATCGAATACAGAAGCTGTGAGATAAAAAAAGACACCTGAACACCCCAGAAGGGGAAAAAGGTGCCTCATTAAGCTGAAAAAAGGAGCTAAGTAGAGAAACAAACTTCAACACGTGCACGCTCTACAGAGTGGACCAATCCACTCGTCAACGTTCCTTGAAGACAGGAGTGAAACAGTCTATAATGGGAAAAGGTCAATTAGCTTATTAAGGCCTATTGAGTTAAAGGTGACTCCATCCTAGTGACATCTAACATTCCACACCTGTCTGTGAAATGACAGCCAACGTGTGCTCGCAGTTCACAGTGTTTGTCGGCAAATTGGAACACAGCTACTGTACAAGCCAGCATTGTAGAAAATATATATGAGTCGTACAGATGTAGTACTGTAGCAGTAGAAAGAGATAAATGTGTAAATAAGTAAACATGATGACAAAAGAGATGGATACATGTTATACATTATACATATTATATTCATATAGATGCAGACTGTTTAACCCACAAATAACCCATGAGGAAAATGGGAACGCCAGGAATTTACAGGTCTGTCAAAGTCTGAAGACTTCCGGACATTTTGTATTCTTGAGCGCTATGCATACAGTACACATAACTAATTGAGGAGAGGCTCTATGGGTTGTATGTGTATTTTTCTGGTTGTCTTGTTTTTGAGTTTCTTTTTTGTTTTGTTTTTTCTGTTAAGTGTTTATATGTATGCAGCTGTGACTCTGTCTCCAAGACAAATTTCTCCCCTGGGAGACAAATAAAATTGAACCTTGAACCTACATACACATTTTGTGGGTATGTTGTACCTTATGTACGTCACTATCCTGATGCGTGATAGGCTACTCTAACCCACACTGTTTCGTCAGGAACAGTATTTTCTTGTGTGAAGTGAGCAGTCTGAGCACTGTGTGATTTTGAATTAGTAGACTGGACAGATCATCCTCCCACAACATTTCATTTATAACGACACAACAATAGCAGAATTTGATCCCATGTTGCATCCTGTACCCTATAGTCTCACGTAGCTTAGCTATTAGAGGTACAAGTGGTTTAGAGGTTTATCTACACTAGCCAATTACAATGCTCCTGTACCTCTGCCTCACAGGATGTACCCTCCAGGACTAGTCAACCGCAGGCATGCAATATGACATGACAAGCCACGGCTCCACACTGAAATACTGTGTACCTACTCATCAAGGATGCACTCACAGTTGCCAGATAAGTATGTAACATCTGGTGCACAACTAATACAAAGTTATTAAGTGCCTGGGCCAGGCACCCATGCTGCGTGTCACCCCATTCCTAAGACAAAAATTTTATTCGAGTAAAATTACCCCCATTGATTCCGGATGGGGACCCGTTTCGAAACGGGTCCCCATCCGGAACGAATGGGGGTAAATTTATTGTTATCACATTTTTGTCTAAAAATATTATTGAACTCTAGTCTCCATGGCGTGACTAATCAATAGAAAAAAGTCATTTTGGGGGTGAACTACTCCTTTAAGGACCAAAAAACTAAATGCATGACAGACATACAGTATACTGTAAATTGACCTACCATGGACCTCCTTAGACCAACCACGGGGACCAACCAAGGATTTCCTTTATAGCCCAGCCAATCAGAGGCTTGTGTGGGATTTTCTCTGGCAAAACCACAACATCTGGCTTCATGAGGCAGACATGGGACCATGTGTTAATCTATGCATGTAAAAAAGAGAGAGAAAGAGAGAAAAACAGAAGAAAAACGAAATAGTGAATCCCAGTCACCAATATTGTTCTTGTAATAATGTTATTAGTGATGATCATAAAGATTGCTATGTCTGAGCCATGCTGGTACATGGTATGTACGGAAACAACAATTGAGCATTGTGTAATGTGTAGACATGCAGTGCTGCATGCCTACTGGCAGAGGTTTGCGCTCGACTGAGTGCACCTTTGCAATTGTGGTGGCTAATATCTGAACACTATGCTTCAACAGCTTGTAACACATCTGGAACAAGAGGTGGCAAGGTGAAGAAATGACAGAAAAATATACACAGAGAATACCTGAGGACATGAGCAAGGGAGAGGTCAGCTCATTGACACTGCCTAGCCTGTCAACTGTGCTCCTGTGTCACCGCAGTAAAATCCATGAATGTGAAAACCACGACCCTTTCTTCCTGGTTTTTAGCCACTACCCTCAGTTGCCATGAAAATGGTGCCCATTAGTCAGAATCTGGTGATGTTAACCTGGTGAAAAATACTATGCCTAAACCTAAACCTAACCTCAGTAAAACTATGCCTAAACCTAACCCAAACCCTAACCATAACCTCAGTACAACTAAGCCTAAACCTAACCCTAACTAAATTCGGACTAATGAGATGTAGTACTAATGAGATTTCGGACTTATGGGCAGTCCCCGTGAAAATGCCCTTGATCGTTGTTTTTAAAACAAAATTGCGATATTGACTTCAGAAAATAATACAATAAGGTGATAATAATAGCCCTAGACCGTATGGGCATAACAGGCCAATGCTTGTTTATATTGAATGTCCAACAATAAACTGAAGCGCACAACGCCAGTGTGCTAGCGTGCCTTAAAGCAAAAGCACTGCTATAATGTCAGCTCACATTTTAATCGTTGTCCTTTCAAAGATTGTTTCAAGAAAATAAGAGAGCACACAAACTTCCCACGATCAATTAGTGATTTGAGGATGGATTTCACTCCTAGCGCAGAGAGCATTGCGGTTCATGCGGTGGCAAGGTTTTAACACAAATGCGACCGGCCAGTCTGATCCATCAGCTTGTCTTTCTCTAATGAATACCGAAGTGCTCTATTGACCAGGGGAAGGCAGGCCGCTGCTTTGAGAGACCACAGCAGATCTGTCCACAATGCTAATGATCACCGCAATTAAATTCCACTAATTAGCAACATGCACATATGATCTGCTGCTGGTTTCAAGAGACGCGACAGGAAACACTGAGCTGGTGATTTTAAACCCTGAGACATCCTGAAGTGCAAAAACCCTTTCCCCCACAGGGTCCTTTCATCCGTGATAGTGACACCCCAAAATAGCAGATCTCCAAGCTCACAGCGTGCCTCTATGCGATGCGTTGTGAGCTTGCAGATTGGTTATTTCTGGCATGCAGCACAGTCGAACGAAGAATTATAAATCAGCCATAAGTTAAGGGAGATTCTTATGCTTACGAGAGCGAGCAGGGCCAGTGTAATTTAAATTCTGTTGACATTTACTGTCAAGGGGTATTAATTCACAGGCATCTTCTGCTGTATGGGCTTACTCAGCACCAGTGGGCCCCGGGCTCTGGAGAAAGACATTCTCTCTTCACTGTAGTCTTCTCAGCATCCCCCCGCCTTCCAAGGAGACGATCTGAGGCACTCAACACCCAAACCATAGGTCATAACGCCAAAACGCAGAGAGATAGCCTGGTGGAAGGTCATCTATACAACTTGTGTCGTCCCAGCACATCGACACCTTCGGTGGTGATAAGCCTCCCTGTCATGTCAGGACACAAAAGAAAAAGAAAAGGAAAAGAAAAGAAAAGAATAGAGCAACAAAAAACAACACTTTAGCAATTCAATTAAGTCGTACAAAGAAAATTAAACCATTTTGACTCAAACCAAGGCTTATATCTGGTCAAATTGTGACTAAGTGCTAAGTGCAATATTTAAGATGCTCTTTGCACTTTCAACCCTTGTGAAATTCCCACAGAGCATCACCTTGTTGTTTTCGGCATTCCATTGAAAAATGCAATTTGTGTTCATTTTTCATGGATATGCACCTCTGTACCTCTGTACTGTTGTGTGTGTGTGTGTGTGTGTGTGTGTGTGTGTGTGTGTGTGTGTGTGTGTGTGTGTGTGTGTGTGTGTGTGTGTGTGTGTGCGCCACAAGCATGTAAGTGTAAGGTGAGCATAATGCATATAGATCAAGGGTGCACACATGTAAGTTTGTGCACACACACACACACACACACACACACACACACACACACACACACACACACACACACACACACACACACACACACACACACACACACACACACACACACACACACACACACACACACACAATAGTACGTGCATGTGCATTTGTGTTTGACCGCCTGTTTGTTTACACTTGTCTAATGTGCAATTTATCATGAGTGCATGCACATTTATCACTTGAAATAAAATGTATTGGACAAGGCTCCAAGCAATGACATGACCTTGAGTGAAAAATCCAACCCCTAAATCACACACACAGTAAAACACTCCACTTTTATACTTTAACATTTTGCTGTGCAGGAATGCATCACATAATTGTGGACTCAACTATGTGAGGTTAATATGTAATAGATTTTAAGGAGATGTTTTATTATTTACTGACAATGTTTATAGGTGTATTTAATACTGAAGAGAACACCACTATCTATGACAAAGGAAAATATCCCACAAAGATACAAACGAAAATAATACATATTCCAATAAAGAACATTGCCATTGTCAAAATAGACATACTTTGCTTCTTCTCTGCAAACAACACAATATTTGCCTGTCTATATTTAAACAGGAATAACCTGGGTGGCAGGGTTATCCAGAAGGCAAATGGGTAAAATAAGTAATTCCACAAAACAATTCACAGATAGATCAGTGTATCAAGTGTGAAACGTGTGATACAATCTGGGTTATTGTCAAACCCCAAATCAGGAAAGCATCGAGTGTAGAGCGTGTTTGCCAGTAAATTGTGACCTAAATGGGGGCTTAAACTGGGTATAACAGAGCCTTTAACCGCCTGTGCCGGAGCGGTGACAGGTCCTTGGGAGACACACAGAGAGACCGCTTGCAACACATGTCATATACAGTATCATATCTTCAATCTGTACCCCAACCACTACCTGCAAGCTACAAATGTGCACTTCTCTTGTCATTTCTGTAAAGAAAGGGGGGTGGACTACAAGGGGTTGTAAACTAAAATCCGAATGGTTGCTTTGTTTGTCTGACTAACCTACATTCATCCACATTCATCCAAAAGAAAATACAAAATACATAATACGGTAGGATCTTAAACATTTAAACCATACATTCTTTAGTTGAAAGGGATCCCCAAAGCTCTATGCTAAGTCTGCAATAGTATCTCCCTCTACATTACAACTCTTTGCCCAAAATAAACGATCTATAAGCTCACAACGTGTCACATTGCGATGTGTTATGAGTTTTAGGTCTGTTCTTTTATTTTTTATATTATACAGTATTTGGGAGGGTTTTATGCTGGACAGTAGACTGAGCAGGAAATGGGGAGAGAGATGGGGAGTGACACGCAGCAAAGCTCGTCGGGAATGGGATTCGAACCCGCAACACGCTGTCAGGCATCAGAGCCTATGTGGTATGCGCCTGGACAGCTAGGCCAGCGGGCGCCCCAGATCTGTTCTTTTTTGTCAAATGTTCGGTCCAGAATACAGACGCTAGGTTTCATGTGCTTAAATTATGGCAAATGGATTTTCAATCATACCCTCCACCCTTCCCCCCGTTTGACCCATCTACTGTTACTGTACGCCCTAGAGCCCAGAGCGTTTAATATGAAAGCACAACCATACCGTTTTTATCTGGATGATGCCAGTGGACAACATTTTTCATTATGAATGCTGAATATAATTACTTGGATATATATTATGCAAATATAGTTGTGCGAGGAATAATATTTAACACAGCGATTTAAGAACAGAGGCTTTGATAGGATTTGAAAAGTGCCTGGTCCACCATTTATCTCTGTTTATTCACAAACTCCCTGAGACTGCAATGCACGCAAAGAGCCCGGTTCATTTGGAGTAACAGCGCTCTGATGTGTATGCCAACTTCAGAATGCATCTTCAATTCATGCCTTATACTGTAAGCTCAAGTGACAGCTGATGACACTTCATTCAACTGAGATTTTGATTAGAAAATATATTTTCAAACCAAGTGTGCTTGAAAAGTTATTCCCTAAAGGAAAATGCATCCCTAAAGGACATGCAGTATGGGCTAAGTTCTAAAACATGCAAATTTCCCCACAGACCTTTTATATTAATTGTATAATTTATAGTGCTCTTGTGTTTACTACCAGACCACATGCTGATCCAAACAGTAGATATTCCAGTGTTCTGAGGGTGGACACTGAATGAACGACTAAGTGTCGAAAATTGTCTGTGATGTTTACTTTGATCCAGATTATAACTATTTGAACACAGCGTTTAAGCAGCGGATGGTGTTGGGATTTCTGAATTTCTATTTGAATAATAATTTCTGAATTTGTAACAAGTCCCCTGAAATTACCATGGACATGGGACTCCTTCCCTGAGCCCAATCAAAACAGGGAAGTCTTTAATAAGGAATTAGTGATGAGGACTTATTCATATTGTTCTGATTAAAGAACTTATTTTCATACACAAAAAACTAATATTAAAGGAAATAAAATAATAATATCCACAGTCACAGGTCCGTTTATTTACTGTATATCACAGTTCTGGATGCCAGAAGGTGGAAAGAGGAAGAGAGGGAGGCCAAAGAAGACGTGGAGACAGACAGCCAAGGAAGATCTGAGCGAGATGGGAGTCAGTTGGCATGGAGCACGAAGGGTCGCCACGGACCGGAGTAAATGACCGTCGCCCAATGTTCCAATAGGAACGGGAGGAACTAAGTCTAAGTAAGTATCACAGTCCCTCCATGTAGGTGAGCAGAATGGACATGAACTTCAACAGTCTGCTATAACTCTAAACACAAAACATCACATATTATTTTTCTTAGACTGATACCTACTTGTTGACTTGTTGGCTGAACTCACAATACACTGGTAACACTCCATTCTTTCCTCTGTCTCCGTACAATACGTCAAACGGGTGTGGGGCGTCTTGTATAATTTCTGCAGGAGAGCTGTGGGTAGAAGAACATCTGTTATGACTGAATACAAATATGCCAGCTTAGAAAGTAAATGTGGCCAGGCTAAATCCCACAATGCAATGGCTAATTTATTTCCAGATAGGCGTTTAAGACCACTAAACATAATCAGGAGGGAAAAATACATTCATTATGAATTTGCATTCATAAGAAATTATGTGTAATGAATTCCAGCTAGATTTCTCAGAGATTCAGCCGCCACCATTGCTCCAATAATTACCCACATAATTAACCTTTCCATCGAACAGGGTCATGTCCCACAGGACTTCAAACTAGCAAAAGTAACCCCCCTGCATAAAAAAGGTAGCAAACTAGACCCTGGAAACTACCGTCCCGTTTCCATTCTTAGCTCCATATCCAAAGTCATGGAGAAAATAGTCTACGAACAGATAGCAAGATATCTCGATGAGAATAATCTGATTTACGAGTTCCAATCTGGATTCAGAAAATCTCATTCCACTGACACATGCCTTCTCTATTTGACTGACCAAATCAAACGCGAAGCGGATGACGGCAAATATAGCGGCATGGTCATGATGGACCTCCAGAAGGCATTTGACACCGTAAATCATTCTATTCTGATTGAGAAACTAAAAGCCATCGGTCTTGACAGCGCAGCAGTGAGGTGGATGCAGTCTTACCTGGTGGGGAGGGAACAGGTGGTGGAGATTAACGGTACCCTGTCCCCCCCCCTCCCGGTAAACTGTGGTGTTCCTCAAGGTAGCATACTGGGACCTCTGTTGTTCCTAATATACGTGAACGACATGGCATCTGCTTGTGACTGCAACCTGTTCCTGTTCGCGGATGACTCGGCTCTCCTAGTCTCGGGCAAGGACCACTTGCAGGTTGAGAAGACACTTAACTCTGAACTAAGTAAGATCTGCACATGGCTTAACGACAACAAATTATCAATTCACCTGGGTAAAACAGAGTCCATCCTCTTTGGATCAAATCATAACCTCAAAAAAGTTGATAACTTCACAATCAAAGTGGGTGACAAGGTCATAACACGAAAAAACGAAATCTCTTACTTAGGATGTATCCTTGAAGCTAATCTTTCCAGTGAAAAGATGACTTCTAAAGTAATAAATAAAATCAACCAACGAACTCGTTTCCTACAGAGGATCGCCCCGATGGTCAATTCCAACACACTGAAGACCATAGCTGGTGCAATAATCCAGCCCCTCTTTGACTACGGAGTCCACGTATGGTATTGTGACGCCCCACAAGCCCTGAAAACTAAACTACAAACAGCCCAAAATAAACTAATTAGGGTCCTGCTTAGACTTCCCTATCAGACTCACCTCACCGCTACTCACCAGTTAAGAGTGGGGTGGCTCAGAGTAGTTGACAGAGTACAGCAACTTGCAATGGGCCTGGTGTACAAGATACACTACACCACTATGATACCCAAGTACCTGTCAAAATACTTTATAAACATTAAGGATGTCCATAATTACAACACCAGAGGCAGCGCCACAGATCACTTTCAACCCAGAGTCAAAACCAACAAAGGGTCAAACTCTTTTTTCTGCTATACCACCAAAATGTGGAAAGCCTTACCGAAGGCCACAAAGGAGTGTGGATCACTAGCATCCTTTAAAATTGCCCTGAAAAACCACTTACAGGCAGCAGCCGTTCGCAACTGGTAAAAAAGAATCTAGCCCAACCCTACCCTCCCCTGCCCCTTCTTTGTATATACTGTTTGTTTTGACTTACTGTCTTCTATTTTGTTTTTCTTTACATATCTACTGCATAGTACTGTGTTCTATTTGTCTGTCATTCAATGTTATATGAGATACTTCAATGGTTTCCAGTGGAAATAAGCTTAGTCTTTTCATGGATCTCCTTTTAGTAGACCTTGTACCAGTGAACTGTACCGTCATGAAACTGTACCTTTTCCTATGCAAACTTCTAATAAAGTCTTCAATCAATCAATCAATCAATCTCAGTGTGTGGAAAATCCATTTTAGCTGCTCTCTTGAATTAAACAGAAATAACGGGGGATCAGCTGGCAAATTTAATGCAGGGCCTTCTAATTCAGAGTTAGACGCATAAAATGTTCCTAAAATCTTGACAATATGGCCTCTCCCTTTGCCATAGACTTCAATTAAAGTCATGAAATGTTACTGATGGTTCTAGGGGCAACATTTACTTTCTGAATCTTTCTCGCCACCTAAAATCAAACCCTTGGCTAGTAATCACTCTATTGATAATATACAGTCAGACGCCTAAAGGGCGAGGTCGCGCCATGTCTTGGCCGTCTGGCTGTCACAGTTCGTGGAGCCATGCCACACAGACAGTCAGTCCTTTCTTATGCTGTACACCAGTGGTCCTCAACCTTTTCAAGCCGCGACCCCCAAAATAATCATATTTTAACTGGGGACGCCCCCACCCTGACGAAAAATGGTCGGCGTTTCAATCTATAAGTGTTCAATGTCATTAACTATTCAACTATTGCCAATTACTGTAGCTCATCATAATGAACAACAGCTAGGTTGTCAAACCACCCCTCACCTCACACCCACCCTAAAGCACACACGTTTAAATCATGGATGTAGCCTATTAAAGAACCATAGCAATTAAGCAAAGCGTGCACAAAACAACATGAAAAATGCACTTCACTGTCGTCCGGTAGGTGGGACGGGGGTAATGTTCCTCCTGCTCACCACCGTGCAGACTGGGGTTGAATTCCTCCATAGAGCCTCAGGCTTGGCCGGGCGCTCCAATGATGAACATAATTGGCCGTGTTCACAGGTGAGAAGCCAGCAGGAGAGCCTGTTCTCTGTCGCTGCGCTAGCGACACGTTGGTCAGGGCACCTGTTCAGCTGGGAGTGGAACTGGGAGGGATAGCGTTTTCCTCCACACACACTTTACTGAAACTCCTCAGCTGCTAGTGACTCCATGTGTATCGGACGAGACGTGGTTGTCTACACCCTCCCCGGACAAAACATGAAGAGTTGGCAGGCAGGGGGACTATACAAACATGGCTTGGAGAGAAAAAGTATTGTTTTTTTTTTTAAGTCAAAGCAAACCTCCATCATTTATCTTAAGTCACATGCATAAAAGCACATACTGTATACCTTCATAGTTTTATTTCAATTCTGACTCTGACTGATACCTACAGTAAGGTTAAAGAAATACAAATTGCGCTAGTGCTATGTCTGTTAGCTAGCATAGCAAGCCCTTAGTATTTCTAAGATAGTTTTTAGCCTCTATAGCCGGTTTTCCACAGGCCCAACTCCACACCACTCCACACCACACCGCCCACTTGTGTCAGGTTTTCCACTACAAGGAACTGGGTAGAGTGGTGTGAAAGTGGTACTTAACGGGGTACCAAAACGGCTCCACTCTCGAGTGGAGCCGTTTTAGTACCCCTATGCCAAGTGAGGCCAAATCAGTGACGTATACACGCTGCTGATACTGATTGGTCAGAGACAGAGTCTCACGGGCAGGTCACGGCTGAGCTGTGTCTTTCAACACAACAACTTGAGACAGATTTTAGTATGCAGTCACGGCTGCAAATCAAATATAAAAGCAAAGCCTGTTTGTTTTATATATCTGTTTTTAAAAGAGGACGATTAGGCAGAATTGTGTTCCCCAGCCCTGCAGTTAAGATACCACGAAGCACCAAGAACATTAACCAACACAAACAGTGGACATACACATAGGCTATATCGTCGCAATTATTAACGGCAAATGCGTCGGCAATCCGTTATTTTATATAGATCTCAGTGAGATGTCTCCTGTTTGTATTTGTAACTGCATGTGGCGTGTGTCCACACCAACGAATCTACAGTAGCCTACATGTACTGTACTGTTGCTGCGCTAGCATAGCCTCTACATTAGCTTACTTCTTTGTGTAGTTTGGCCAATAAAGTTATTATTTGACTATGTTCACCCCGACGTCAGTCGTCGCTATAGTTGTAAAGACTCGATGAAGACCTGTGTGAGTGTGTGGCATCTAAAACATTGTCCACCACATCTCTAAAAATAATTAGCGCAAGTTAGCATCTCCGTTGTGTTTACAGACTGAGGAGAGTATCCATATGTTGAAAGGGGCGTCGATTTCTTTCGGGAGCGGAGGGGAGGAGGGGGAGAGGGGAGGAGGAGAGGAGGGGGGGGGGGGGGGTACTGTAGTGGAAAACCTACATAAAAAATGCGGTGCGGTGCGGTGTCGTGCCGTGTCGTGTAGTGTCGGGCTAAAAAGTGGTATGGAAAACCGGCTTATAAGTCTAATGTATGCATTGTATGCGTAAATTATTTTCTAAGTTTGGATGCTAACTGAAATAGAAACTAACTGATTAAACGGTAACATGTATAGCCTATAAAGACATTTAAGAGAAGCTCATAATGACAAAAGCTAATACTTTTCAAAGCACCTATACCCAGCAAACAATTTGTCACCCAGCATGACGTTTAGAAGGCTGATGGCCATCAGGGCCGGACCAACAGTTTTTGGTGCCCTGGGCTACGAGGTTAGGTGCCCCCGGGACAGTATTTCATCAGCGTGGGGGTTGCTGAAAGTTGCCGCTTCATTAGCGGTGTGAGGGCTGCTGCCGACGAATTTCGTCATCGATTTAGCGTTATTTCAGCAGCCCTCTGACTGTTTCGGCGTTGTTACTTGTCCAGCCTTTTTGTTTTTCCAGGCGTTTGGTGCCCCCCAGACTTTAGTGCCCTAGGCTGCAGCCCCTAAAGCCTGTGCATTAAGCTGGGCCTGATGGGACATGTTCTACTTAAGACAGCTAACCAATATCAAAATGTGTATTACACAAACAATTGATGGCTTCCCATGACAAAAAATAACGTTAAACACAAACCTTGAGAGCTTTATCTGTGCAATGTTCAATTCATGTGCAATATTTGTAAATGGACATACAGTATATATAATCTCCCATAACCAGAAAAATATGAAGCTCATTTTGACATAATTCAAACGAGCCTGTTATAAAAGTGCAACATAAGGCTTCCACTTATTTCAGATAGTGTGTGTGTGGACTTTAATAAGTGCATAGGAATACTTAAATGAGTTCCCCTTTAAAGGCACATACGGTACAACTGCCACATAAAGTGCTATTTCTGTTTTAATTAAATGTCTGAGTGACATCATGATCAACTCTTATTTCCTGATCTCAGCCTTGCCACAGAGGAGGAGGAGGAGACTCACGCTGGCTTCTTTAACTCCTGCTGCTGGTCAACATGGAGATTTTTTTTCCCTCTCCCCGGGTGTTTCTCAAGTTGAAGCTGAGCGAATTGGCAGGGCTTAAATTGGTGGCATTTTGTGGTATTTAAAAGGAGGGGGTCTCATTAAAACGAGTCCAGTGAATCCTTCAAGTCTCCCCCTATCATTAGCCCAATGTAACAGCAGATAAGAGAAGTACAATTATAGATCTGGATATCGTGTGTTGTCAATTTAAAACTGATGGAGGTGCGCAATTGTCCAGCCTTGAAATATAACCCTCCACCCCATACCAACCTCAATATTTTAATGAAGTGTTAGACTGTATAGAGGTAAGAGTTGACTCTTGCTGTTACCTAGTCTGATGTCTGTATCCAGTCAGATTAATGCTGATCTTCTGATGTCTCTCCACATTCAAATTGTGCTAACTCCGATAATTCTACTAATGGTCTTACAATATACACATAATAATCTATTTTAATAAGGTAATAAGACATAATTCTGTACATAACTGGTGTCTAAAGTCAATAAAAGATGCATGTAAACAACTGAAAGTGTCTGCAGAAGTCACTGAGATGCTATGGTTTAATTGGACTGAATGAAAAAGTTTATGTCTAGGTAGAACTTTTATAAAATTCTCACCTTGAAATTTAACACATTGTCACCCTGTCTTGTGAAAGGTTCTTTTCCTGTGCTAGTTGGATATAAACACTTCAAATTCAGTCATTACTTACACAATAGCAGAATGAGTCAGTTGGTACTGTAATCTTTAGTGTAGCACACACATATTGACACAATGACAGACCATGTTTTTGCATGTTTTTGCATATTTACCCCTGTTGCTCGTGTTTTTAATGTTTTTGTGTAGTAGCGTTGCAGCTATTGCTACTGGTATTCTGATAACATTATAAACTGTTACTGGAATTAGCTGCCCCAGAAGGTGAACCCTACAGATTTTTGCAAACAAATGGCCTCTAGTGCCAGAATTTGGGTTAGGGTTAAGATAGCTAGAAATCTAATGTGCATATTGCCATGAAACATAATGAGCATGTTTAGCATGTTAGAGATGTGATCAAAACAGATCTGTCTGATTTTTGAGCCGTGGTCACAACGCTCCTATACGTGGCCGTGTGTGTGGGTCTGTCTGTCTCCGTGTCTGTCTGTAGCCTGCAGTAACCTTTTCTGACCACACATGTTAAGGGAGGGGCGCTGTTGCACGCACACACACACACACACACACACACACACACACACACACACACACACACACACACACACACACACACACACACACACACACACACACACACACACGAGTGTGATTTTTCATATTCCTTCCTGATTGGCTAAGATTGGCATCTTAAGTTTGTAGGAGTGGTTCGCTTTGAAACAAAATGCCTTAAATCACGAAAGCAGCATCCAAATGCCGGGAAAGGCAGAGGAACCCTTTTCATATTGGCCTATTATAGCACCACCAAGTGGCCAATTTTTGCAACACATTATTTTTACCTTTTAAATGGGCATAAAATGGACGCAGACATACAGATATCTCCATATATGGGCATGATATCTCCATATATGGGCATAAATGGACACAGGAAAACAGATGGTCAAAACGGGTCCAATGACAACAGGTATAATGGGGTTTGCATTAAAGGGTGGGGCATTCATTCCCTATTTACATCTTTCCCGAGTAGGCCGGCACCCGACTAGACGCTTGGCCACCCAAAGGGCAGAGATCTCCATATATGGGCATAAAAGGGACACAGACAGACAGATACAGAGATCTCCATATATGGGCATAACATGGACGCAGACAGACAGATATCTCCATATATGGGCATAAATGGACACAGGCAAACAGATGGTCAAAACAGGTTGTATGACAACAGGTATAATGGGGTTTGCATTAAAGGGTGGGGCATTCATTCCCTATTTACATCTTTCCGAGTTGGCCAGGTCGCCGACTAGACGCTCGGCCGCCCGAAAATATTTTAAATTATAGTATATATTTTTTATTATACACATTATGTCACATCTATAGTCATGTGATCTAGAAGAACCTGTCAGTCTGCTATAATCTATTATCAAGTGATAAAGCTTGGATTTAAAACACTGCACTGTTAATGCAATGGCTTCATGGCCTCAAAATTAGTTTGAACTTTTAAATGTGCCTGTTCCATTCTTCCAGGAACATTGGTGTTCTCATTAAAGGACGACTTCACCCATTTTCAACCTACAGTATCTTCATATAATTGGTCCTCACTAATGCTCATTATAATATAGTACAATTTTTGTCAACTCAGTCTGTCTCTCATAGGAGGGCTGTGGACAGTTCAGAAACCCGCCTACCAGTGACATAATCAATGGGGAATCCAAGCTAATAGAAACGGGAGGCTTTCTATCCTTTTGCCTTTGTTCTCACATTAATAAAAATAGAATAAAAAAATTATAGATTTTGCCTATTTATGATGTTACTGGTGTCCACAGCCCTCCTATTTAATTATCATGAGCGTTAGTGAGGACCAGTGATATGAAGATGGGTGAAGTGGTCCTTTAAGTCATCTGTGCTTGTTCTTCTGTTAGCGGTCAGTGCAGTAGCTTCAGCACAATAGGGAAGGCTTTTTCATGGTAACTCATGTAGGAGCTTTTCATAAATATTTGACTTTGATGTCAGTGGTGCCAACACATTCCTTTGGTATGTCAAAGGAAAGCACCAAACAGAATAAAGCAAATGGTCATCCCTGTTACCCTACAGTACACAATATCATCTCTAGCTAAACAACCATGTATATGTAGCTAAACAACCATGTATATGTAGCTAAACAACCATGTATATATGTAGCCTAAAACCTTTTTTTCTTTTTACTAAATATAGGTATTGTAGGAGTAGTATCTGTCTCTTTTTAATAGCAAACTAAAGCCTGGACTATACTATGTTACAATGCCATGAGTCATTTCAGCTCCTTGGAGATATTGTGGTGTTTCTGTTCCAATTGACTGTATGAAGCGTGAGAAAGAAAATGCTGCGTAGATTTATTTATTAATTTAATAAATCTACTTATAACAAACTAAACACATGTATAGTGACACTAATACAACTTAGAAAGTTAAAATTAAGCAATATGTATATAAAGCAAGTCGGTGTGTTCAAATAGAATGGAGACAGACATCTAGACAGACCGATAAGCAGGATGGCTGACAGACGGACAGATAGACTGCATTATTGTATTGCACTGTAAATATAAATATCCAAACTTAAAGGACAACTTTGTTTTTTTACAACAAGAGTTCATAATTTAGGTTGTAAATAGAGAAAAGACAAAGTGAGTGTTAAAATGTTTGCATGCTTCATTCTATTGTTTTATTGTGTTTACCGTGTTAAAATGTGGGGCATGCGTATGCATGGGGGCATGCGGCTAAATATGTCTTTTTAGACACAATAAGCCAGCAGTTTCTTTATTGATATTTTCAGTAACACTGCTAGCCCCCATAAGTCACATCCAACCATGAAAGGTTGCGTTGTATTTTAGGAATGGGCTTATTCTGCGTAAAATGACATATTTAGCCACTTGTACGCATGCCCCCAACCACTGATATAAGAATCTCTAAAACAATAGCAAGAAGTAAATTAAATAATTTTAACACTCATCTTTTATTTTATTTAATTACAATCTAAAATATGAACCCTTGTTGTAAAAAACTAAAGTTGTCCTTTAATGCAATAAACCTTGATAAGAGATGACCTAATCTGGAGCACATTAAGCATGATCAAAAAGAGAAGGGAAAAAGGAGCCACACAGTACAGCTATGCATGTGGTCAAGGGTTTAAGAAATTAGCAATGCTCAACTGCAACGGAAGTGCCTTGCAGCGACAGCCCCAGCAGAGGCCTTCTAATCATATGTAACATCTACCTTTGGAACGTAACCGAGGGAGTTTACAATAAGCTTAACCCCTACTTTTATATTGCTCTCAGCAGGCTCTTCCCTCCATGTTGGGCGCTTTGAACACTATTTTGTTATTCTGACTTCACTTGGTTTAATAATCCACAGTTCCCAGTATTGTATTGTATTTTTTTCTTCTTCTTTTTTTGCCCCGAAAACTCTGCATCTCAGGTTTTTGATGTTTCGTGATAGCTGTTTTAGTCAGATGGGGTTTTATGGGTTGAGACAAAGAAATGAGATAATCTCCCATGAGATGAACGAAAACCAGTTAAGACAAGAGAGCTACACTTTCTGAGGTCCATTTGTGGCAATCCAGTTCTAAAAAATAAACCAGTAAGACTCCCTAATCGGGAGATAAGCGACCGTTGGTCGCTTATCTCCACAAATAGGCCAAAAATTAGTTGTACCAAAATCGTCCTGATGGTGGCGCTAGATGGGACAGATGCGTTTTGATTACATGACTGTAGAGATACTGTGCGATTTGTGTGATTTTAGGGCAAAATCTGTAGGAGCAGTGTCCAAAAATGTGTTTGAAAAAATCGGCCTGATGGTGGCGCTATATGGGACAGATCCATGTTGATGACATGAGTGTAGACATACTGTGTAGCGATTTGCGTGATTTTAGGGCAAAATCTGTAGGAGCAGTGTCCAAAAATGTGTTTTAAAAAATCTGCCTGAAGGTGGCGCTATATGGGACAGATCCATGTTGATGAGATGAGTGTAGACATACTGTGTAGCGATTTGCGTGACTTTAGGGCAAAAATTGTAGGAGCAGTGTCCAAAAATGTGTTTTAAAAAATCGGCCTGAAGGTGGCGCTATATGGGACAGATCCAAGTTGATTACATGAGTGTAGACATACTGTGTACCGATTTGAGTGATTTTAGGGCAAAAATTGAAGGAGCAGTGTCCAAAAATGTGTTTTGCAAGAATCGGCCTCATGGTGGCGCTAGAAGAGGGCCATGTGAGAAATGAGGGGTGGGGTCTCTGCGCCGCCGAGGCGGACGAATAGGTACCGGCCCCGGGTCTCCCGGTCGCTCCTAGCCCGAGTTACGGCATTTTATGTGTGCTGCAGTGGCAGGGGGTCCTCCACTGGGGGCGCCACCACTTTTGCATCCGTTCTGGAGCACCAGGAGTCGGTGGTCCCTGGGAATTCCCTGTGAGCAGCCCCGTTGGGGTGGTCATTTGGTCATTTTTGCACATTTGGTCATTTTTTACACCTGGGGGTCCCCCAGGGACCTGGGGGTCCCCCCTGGAGCTCCAGGGGTCCTTGGAGGTTGTAGTTTGGCAGGCAAGGAGTGTGTGTGCAAAATCTGGCATGGATCGGGGCAACGGTTGCGGAGATATGAGCAGGGCAAAAGTGTGACGTGTGACGTGTGACTGACAGACTGACTGACGGACTGACTGACGGACTGACGGACAGCCGGTGGAGGTTTGGATAGTATAGGAGTGCAAGTAACTGCGACCTACGGTCGCAATAAGCACAACAAAAGGCGCAAGTGTGAAAATACTATTCATTAAGAGGGCTTGCAAGTTTTTTTTTTGCTGATGGCAAGAGAGTACGACTCCCCCCCCCCCCCCCCCCCCCCCCACACACACACACACACAAGAGTTGTGTTGGAGTTTGGGAGACGCAATGGTGTACTGCATTTAGTGAGGCCTGTTGAGCTCTGCTGTGCAAACGTGGGAAGAGAGTTGGGAGCAGGATGTGAATTAATTGAACTCTGTACATTATTCTCAATGGCCTCCTCTGTCCCTGCGCCCAGCCTCCAGAAAACAGACCGGGTTCGATTGCTCAATATTCATCTACATTTTTCCCCTGGATAGGCACAATATGGCGGGCTTAATTAACTTCTCTCAAAGGTGAAGCAGTGCGCACCATCTGCTGTGAGACAATCACATTTTGTATGCCTCTCTGAATAATCCCGTTACTCTATTTAAGCAAAGGAGTGTGCAGAGATAGAAGATAGGCAGCAACTAAATGCAGAACTTCTAAAGGCGCACATCCCACTCTGAGAAACTTCAATGCTAATCTGCACTAACGATGCTAATTGCACTGGCTTCTCGGTTTCACAACTTTCCATTCACCATAATGAGCAGCCGAATCCTCAATGTATTGACAATTTGGCATGGCAGTCCATTCAGCTCTCTGCAAATCTGAGCAAGTTAACATGTGTGTCATAAAACAGTATTATACAGTTCCAACACATCTCGGTCCAGTCTGCAGCATCACTCCGATGGTTTCATACATATTATTGCAGGCCAATTTTAATTCTTTAATATATCTCAAGGACCACACATCGCAATCAAGGGCCTGGTGAACTTGCCCTAAAGCCGGGTCATTATTTGATCTTTGTGCATCTTAATCTGATTATCTCATTGTGGAGGTAAACTTCAGACTCAATCTTGTTAGCAGCTGGCCCAGATGGATTACGACGGCCAGTGAGGTGGAAAATGAACTGAGCAGTTCAGCTTTGGCCTTGCTCTCTTTCAAGATCCTCACCACCACTACTTCAGCTCCTTCTGCTTTTCTTCCTGCAGGCCCTTCAAACGAGATATTATACTCCGAAAAAGCATTGGACCCCTCCCCACCACATACCACACCCCACCCCACCCCTTTCTTTATCTCCAATGCCTTAACTAAGTGAGGACAATGGCGAAAAAATACCCTGACCTCTCTTAAACACCAAGATTTCCAGACATACCGTGTTATGAGAATACGTTAAACCCGTCTAAAACTTTTAGCTGTGCAAAGAAGGAGAAACTGATCGGGAAGACGTTCGGTTTGCGTCGTTTGACCAGAACGCGCCATAACCTTACAGGTCGAAGGCGGTATGCATTCCTCCGAAACGCGTCTTAAATGAAGAGGGATGGTTTTTCGCCTTTTCTCTTCTTCTTCTTTTACTTCCAACTTAAATTATGCAAATGCCTGAGATGTGTGGTCCCGCTGAAGACACTCAGTTTTGCTTGTGGTCTTATTGCGGTATTGAGTGCCTTTACAGTGAATGCACACCATAGTCCAAAGCACAAAAAGTCCCCCTAAAGGCTGAAAAGAGTTCAAAGCATTCAAAAGACAAAAAGGCCTAAGCTGGGATTTTTCTTTTTTTTTTTATGTACACTGAAAAGAAGAATAAAATATAAGTTCCCTATCGGTGCCTGTTATGGCAATGGCACCCGTATCAAAGCATTATGTTACTGCATAAAGGGTCCTGGAATCTTTTTTTTAAACTTGCGTACCATATGCAAAGAAGAAATGAGAATAACTCAGAGAGGCGGCTATTTTGTGACATGAACCGCTGAATGCTCTTTTTGACACTCTATTGAGGTAACAAGGAATTCAAAAGAGGTTATATTCGATCAAGTTTTCTGCCTCAATAGCTTATAATCACTCCTAAAGTATTGAGCACTACACAGAGAAGAGAGCTTTCTAAGGAGGCTAATCAGCAGGTTTTCTCCCTATTATCGTCTTCCATCTGAGGGTAACAGCGCGCAGAAGTACCCCCTTCTATTGATTATCTGGACGGGAATTTAAATATTAATACACTGCCCGGCCCTGCTTGGCACTCTCTCTAGAGCTGGACTGCATGGCAAAGCACTCATTCCCCAGATTAAAACCCCCCCAAGTTTTTTTTTTCTCTTTTTTTTAACACAATCCTGCTCTCTTTTCAGCTTTAAGAAAAAGAAGAAGAGAAAAAAAAACTTCAAGGGGTAAGTTGAGAGGAGAAAGGGGCCGGAGCTGTGTGTGTCTGCAGTGAATTCAAAGACGACACTTTCCTCCAGGCCTGGCTCTGCTAACGATGCAGGAATCACACAGCAGACATTTAACCGCTGCTGTCTGCCATGCAGAGATGGAGACTGTGGGATAAGAGTGCTACTCTACGTATACATCTGGACGCTGGCTAGAAAATTCAGGAACCACTGACAACAATCTACACCGTATTCTAGGTTTTAGAGGGGAGCATTTGGCAAAAATAGCAGCTCTACAAGCTCACGCGTAGAGCGCTTTGGTGTAGAGGGAAAAAGGGAGAGGGCCTAGAATAGAAGGCTGGCCAACAAAAGTTTAAAATGGTTAAAGTGTTTGAGCTGCACTTTATGACAGAATAGGGAGAAACAAGTGCAAAGGAACATTTGTTATGTGTGACTAACTTCCCCAGCAACCAGACTAATAGTGTGTAGAAATAATGTAGCAAAAATGGCACTTAAGTTAAATGTGATGCAATGTCGTCATTATATTACATACATTAGATCCACAAGCTTCCAACTATTTTCCAAAACATATCGCCGTTTTCGGATTTTTGAATAATTACCAGATTAGGTTCTTATTTTTTAAGTAAAACTCTCGTTGATAAACCAACTTTTTCCTCTGCTTCACTGTTAAAATGGAGTCTTTTGGATTCCGTTTTTTATACAGGGACTCATAATATTAACAGTTTTCATAATATATTGAAATTAATGGAATCCAATTGCTTAAAACATGCCAGACTACCAGTATGTTGCTTTCTACATGTGTCTCTTTGACATACAGTAGAGTTTTGCTTTTGGCTCTTCATTTACATTCAGAGGCAGAAATATCTTCTAAATCCACTATAGAGCCATCTAATGAAGAGATTAGCTCAGTCTAGAACAAGACAAACAGTTTTGCATGACGTGAAATCACATACAAGGAGAGAGATGTCTATCAACATATCTACCATGATTTGGTTCTATGGAAGTAAAAGGTGTCTTTGTGTATCAGCATGAGATTGTTACTATAATAAAAAGACTGATGCTGAATTAAAAATGAAAAGGAGCCTCTATTGAGGGACTGGTGTTGTCCTTTATGCAACTTTATTTCTATAGAGCCGCATCCTCGAGACAGACATAACCAGTTCATGCTGATAGAAATGTAATGGAAATACTATTGTTATTCTTGTCACTGTACAATTTTTTTTATCACCTTCAATGTGTATTTAGTGCAGGTGCAGGTATCGCAAAAAAACACTCAACATTGATACAGTAAATCTATAAATACTCAGATAATAATAAATATTCCGATTTCAGATAAGATGTGTGCATGTGAATAGAGTTAAAAGCTATCAACAAAATAGTGTGTTCATGATCTAAGTATTGATATAAATATTAATCCTGTGGCCAGTTAAAGTTATTGGTTGGCGTTCAGGTCCTGCAAAAGATTTGTCTAATTATGCTGAACATTTAATTTCTCTAAAAAGTGCTGCTTAAAAATAGTGTAATTAACACCGTGGATCATAATACTTTTACATCTTTGAAGCCTTTTTTATAGGAAACTCATAGATGTGGTGCCAACGGTTCTGTAGAGAGGTCACACTGCTCATTACAAGCAAATCAAGTCATAGATAAATGACATGTCCCTTACAGTATATGAGTTTCATAGTGGCGTGCGTGCACGCACACACACGCGCGCGCGCACACACACACACACACCTTTCAACCCCCTCGTGGTGCTGCAGAACTTTTTTTCGGCCCATTCCACCATCAAAGTTACTCATCCTTGATCTGAGGCATCCATCTTCGTTCAGAGTGTTAGCGGGCCCGACTCTGATTAAACTACCTGTATCTCAGCGATGCGAGGACCCCTTCATACACGTCCGCCGCATGATAATGTGACGGCAAAGGCCATTAATGCAAGAGCACAGAGGTCATTAGCATCGCCGCACGGTGCAGCATAAAGCAATCACCTCCTCAGATCTGTCTCCTGTGACTGCTGGACTATCTGTCCTCCCCCTGTGGTTAGTCACTACACGTGTAAGGTCAGTTAATGATGGTGGACAAAGATATCTGACCAGGGGAGCTGCTCTGTCAGCTGATTATACCCCTATTCCCGACACTTCTTAATCAGTGACAAGATGACAAGACGGAGACTGTTAAGGATTTTAAACATTCCCTGCTGCTCTCACTATAAATCATACAGTAAGTTGTGCAGCCGGGGCGCTCGTCACAGGTTTCCTGGCAACAATAGGTCTTCGTCAGCGAAGGCCAAGATCAGCGGAGTCTCACGTTACAAATTGGTTTAATTTTGCACAGAGCCAATTTGGATTGACCATATGATTATCCACTTAAACCCTATATACTTCATTGACCGGTGTCCCCCAGAGGTCTATACTTGGTCCCCTCCTTTTTCCCTGCTACACCAAATCTCTGTTTTGAGCTAATAGATTTGCCCTTTTCGCTAAATATAATCACAAGTCCAGAATAGGGATGCTATTGTATTATAGTAGTATGAGTATTATAATAATCTACTGGCAAAGGAAATATATTTGATTGTGTCTGCAAATACTGGTGCTTGTCATGTGCAGTTACCAACAGCTGACACTTACAATTACAACAACTGTATTCTAGGTGTAACTGTTGCGACTTTCACATCCGTGGGGACCAATGAATGGATAGCCTTGATATCTTGTCACGCATATTTTCTGATTCATGGTCCGAGACGTCGCTGGTTCGGTTCGATCAAAGCGAAGGACTTCAACCAGATCTAAAACTTAAGTTGCTTTAAGCACCTTAAAGAGACGGAGTGCCATCTTAGCATCCCTGTTGCTCTTAGAAGAGTGAACAAAAGCAGACAGCGGTGACAGTTTAGCATGGATGACAAAGATACAAAAGAGAACATCATTGCAGAACAATAGATCACTACAGCTGATGTTTCTCCTTCACACAAATGGCACCCGAGTCATTTTTCTTTGAGATGTGTGAATGATGGTTGCCACCATCCATCATAGGAGGACATAATGGAGGCTGGGGAAGTCGGAGTGGTACAGTGGACACTCCAGGGAGCTCATTACTGAACCTATTAATCTGTTATTTGACCCCTGCGAGAGCACAGAGTCTAAAAAATACCTCGGCTTCCTTAATCTAGAGATACAAAAACCTGTACTCTCTCGTCTCAGGCAACAAAGCATAGCAAATAACATCAAGGCCAGAGATTGGCTTGTTCTCAATATTAGATAAAAGCAAGTTGATACAGATGTGCGTCATCTCGCAGCGTGCTTTTGAAAATGAACTCCAAGCTAAAGTTGAATTATTGATGTTCAAGAGAAATCTTAATGTTGATATTGTGGAACCGCGGTACGTGAATTACATGAACAAGAGCAGAGCTCAGAAAGGGACTAATGATGTACATGAAAATCACTGCTGGGACTAAAACGCGAACCTGCCGTGCGTTAACTTAGAGTTGAAAAACTGAGCCTTTGTGTATAGAGAAGAAGGCACAGGTTGGTCGAAACACTGAATCCTACAAACCGCAAGAGCATACTGGATCTTTTTCCTTTTTATGAAGATCCCTCTTGCCATTCTGTGTATGCATGCTTCCTGCAGGGCACGATTGTCTCCTTGTTAGTGGTATGTTGTTGAGCTCAGCACTTGGCCAAGTCAAAAACAATGTCATGCCTTGCAGGGCCATGTGTCTCTCTGTCCTTATGTCCAGTTGCTCTACCACTCAATTAACGTCCCTTTCTAATATACAGCACACAATAGTTGCAGACATTGTACGATGATTCCCCCATCAGCTCTTTGCCTTTTTTCCATAGTGGCTACAATTTGGTCAGATTTACATAGTCCAAAAGTTGGAATATGGATTTCAGTTTAAGCACATCTTGGGGTATTCAAACATCTAAATGGTAGGTTTGATGAGTATGGCTCTAAAACTATGCTGCTCAGAATAGTTTACAAAAGCACACTAGCAAACCATGTACATGTAGATGATCATACATACTGTATGTACAGTATGTGTTGCCACAGCGCCTATATATGTAAACGTGTCTGGCTAATCTCTCAAAACAGATTAGTATTCAACTATTCATTTACCGAATGTCTGTCAGCCATCTGACATCACTGATACTAAACAGTGTCGCCACCATGGTAACAATGCCCAACTGACATCAACAAAGCCCAACTGACATCACTACAGTGCCCACATTTGGAGATGACATCACAGACTGGCCTGGACACGGAACACCATATATGGGCATAAAAGAGAGCCAGCCAGACAGACGGATACAACGGGCATTGCACAACTGGACATGCATGGTGACTATTCTGCCCAACGGGCACCGGTCTGGGTTCTCTAACATTACTTCTACATTCAATCCCTCATCGCACACCCCCCGGGCACAGGACTAATTATTATTATGTATTTAATTTGTATACCAAATGGGTTCCCAGACTGCAGATTGGCTGGTGTTTCTGTATGATTTAATAACATTGAGGCTCGGGTGTCAGGAGGGCAGGTAGGGTGATATTGGCCACTTCACGTACTCCTACAGGCTGGGGTGGCACCTGTCAGCGGGGAGTGTTGGGTGGGAGGAGTGGGACAAAGACCCTATCAGTGTTGTTTTTGACAGCAAATTTTTATTTAGTTTTAGTCATAGTCTTTTGAATAAAATGTAATTTAGTTTTAGTCATAATTTAGTCACCTGAAAAGTTTTAGTTTTAGTCTAATTTTAGTCGACTAAATATCATAAGATTTTAGGCGACTAAATCTACAGTTGATTTAGTCGACTAAAATGTATTTTGGCAGGCCTTGATGGCATCGTAATGACTGATTTTACACTTGGTTGTGTGCTGAAAATAGCAGATCGGCTATTTTCAGCACGCAACACCTGAGAGCACCCAAACATAAAATTACTCTCTTCTCCACTAGTCCCTCCCTAACGTTTTACCGGTAGTCTAGTTTTTATTTTGTTGACGAAATTGTCAATATATTCAGTCTTAGTTTTAGTCACCACAGCTTAGTTTTTGTTTAGTTTTTATTTAGTTTTCGTCAGTGATAAAAGCACAGTCGACAAACATTTCTCGTCATAGTTTTAGTCGACGAAATCAACACTGGACCCTATGTCCTCCCGGTGGGGGCTCCTCACTGGCAGGTTGGTCAGTAGGATACAACAGTACGTCCTCCCGGTGGGGGCTCCTCACTGGCAGGTTGGTCAGTAGGATACAACAGTACGTCCTCCCGGTGGGGGCTCCTCACTGGCAGGTTGGTCAGTAGGATACAACAGTACGTCCTCCCGGTGGGGGCTCCTCACTGGCAGGTTGGTCAGTAGGATACAACAGTACGTCCTCCCGGTGGGGGCTCCTCACTGGCAGGTTGGTCAGTAGGATACAACAGTACGTCCTCCCGCTGGGGGCTCCTCACTGGCAGGTGGGTCAGTAGGATACAACAGTACGTCCTCCCGGTGGGGGCTCCTCACTGGCAGGTGGGTCAGTAGGATACAACAGTACGTCCTCCCGGTGGGGGCTCCTCACTGGCAGGTGGGTCAGTAGGATACAACAGTACGTCCTCCCGGTGGGGGCTCCTCACTGGCAGGTTGGTCAGTAGGATACAACACTATGTCCTCCCGGTGGGGGCTCCTCACTGGCAGGTGAGTCAGTAGGATACAACACTATGTCCTCCCGGTGGGGGCTCCTCACTGGCAGGTGGGTCAGTAGGATACAACACTATGTCCTCCCGGTGGGGGCTCCTCACTGGCAGGTTGGTCAGTAGGATACAACAGTATGTCCTCCCGGTGGGGGCTCCTCACTGGCAGGTTAGCCAGTAGGATACAACAGTGCGTCCTCCCGGTGGGGGCTCCTCACTGGCAGGTTGGCCAGTAGGATACAACAGTGCGTCCTCCCGGTGGGGGCTCCTCACTGGCAGGTTAGCCAGTAGGATACAACAGTGCGTCCTCCCGGTGGGGGCTCCTCACTGGCAGGTTGGCCAGTAGGATACAACAGTATGTCCTCCCGGTGGGGGCTCCTCACTGGCAGGTTGGTCAGTAGGATACAACAGTACGTCCTCCCGGTGGGGGCTCCTCACTGGCAGGTTGGTCAGTAGGATACAACAGTACGTCCTCCCGGTGGGGGCTCCTCACTGGCAGGTTGGTCAGTAGGATACAACAGTACGTCCTCCCGGTGGGGGCTCCTCACTGGCAGGTTGGTCAGTAGGATACAACAGTACGTCCTCCCGGTGGGGGCTCCTCACTGGCAGGTTGGTCAGTAGGATACAACAGTACGTCCTCCCGGTGGGGGCTCCTCACTGGCAGGTTGGCCAGTAGGATACAACAGTACGTCCTCCCGGTGGGGGCTCCTCACTGGCAGGTTGGTCAGTAGGATACAACAGTACGTCCTCCCGGTGGGGGCTCCTCACTGGCAGGTTGGTCAGTAGGATACAACAGTACGTCCTCCCGGTGGGGGCTCCTCACTGGCAGGTTGGTCAGTAGGATACAACAGTACGTCCTCCCGGTGGGGGCTCCTCACTGGCAGGTTGGTCAGTAGGATACAACACTATGTCCTCCCAGTGGGGGCTCCTCACTGGCAGGTTGGTCAGTAGGATACAACAGCATTGAGAACACAGAGTGTGAGGAGGAACTAATTGGCATAACAACAACTAAATTGGGGAGAAAAAGTCGAGTACAAAATAATTGGCTTCTCAAAATTTAAGAAAAGGGAAAAGAAAAAAGCAAAGATAACTGGATGCACTGTTGTGACATTCCTGCCTAATACATTAGTATTGCTCTGCTGCTGAAGCCTCGGTGTTGTTACATTACAGCTACAATATTATCAGACTTTGAGAGAGATATACAGTAGGCTATATAAAGTTTCATGGACTTGTGTTATGATTTTACCATGATAATATATTGGTTAGTTTAGTTTATTTGAGTCATAACTCCAATTAGAACAATTAGAGGTTATGACAATACAAAACGTGACTAAAGGGTCATTTAAGATATAAAATATCTTTCTTAATTGAAGTGGATGGTAGTGTCCACATTGGACGGTACGCTACCATCCACTACCATCCACTTCAATTGAGAAATATATTTTTTTATATTTATATTTATCTTGCCCGGTGGGAATGAACCTTTATTCTGGTCCTCTTAAGGGCTTTCCTCCTTTTTACCGCATGCGAAAAGACGCACAAATCGAACTGGGTTCGATCGTGAAAAAACGTACTGCCGCAGCCACTTGCAGCACAGCAAATTCGGAGCCGGTGTGCATGAGGTCATAGAGAATCATTGTTTTCTTTTTGGAGCTGTGTGCAGCAGCTCCCTATACGTGGCTGTGTGGGTCTGTGTGTGTGTATGTAGCCTGACTTCGGCACGCTACTAGTCCCACAGTTTTGCCACCACACACTCGCGCCATATGTCAAATCGACCGGCTTACTCGGGAATAGTGGGCTAGTAACTTGCTAAGAGAAAGGTTCAATAGTTTAATTGATATTAATTTATTAGTGAATTAATTTTCCCCATTGACTTATAATGGGAATCGCAATAACTCACATTCAATTATTTGTCTCTCGCAAACCATAGGGGCTAGAGTTTCAAGACTTGGAGAGGAGGTTCATAATGATTTCAAGGATTAAATAAAAAATAATTGTGTCATTTGGCCGCATGGTGGCGCCATAACACCCCACTTTACGTTTTGGCCTGTAACTCTTGAACCGTAGGTCGGAAAATTAAAAATATTTTTTCCCTGGATTCCTTGGGTCATGACGCATCTCCCCATATAGGCCACGCCCATTTGCGCCATGATAGATTTTCCGCCATCTTGAATTTTCTCCAAAACACACTTTTTGCTCCTTTTCCTACATATTTTCTTCAAATGTCACAAAAATCGGTACACATGATCCACACACACACACACACACACACACACACACACACACACACAGCTCCACTTCACACGGGTGTGATTTTTTTCTTTTTGTATGTGCCTGTCTGCAAAGCCCTTTACACCACATTGCAAAACATGACATTCATATACAATGTACAATAAATACAGTAAATAGTACACACAGTAGTTAAACCTTGTTAAAAGGTCTACTGTAGTTAGGACAAAAGTGATTCTTAAATTCTTAAACACTTCTCTTGTACATGCACTTTTGTCAATAGAATTTTCAGTCAATCAATCAGTCAATCAATGGCCTATTATTGAGAATGTGGGGGTGCAGTGTGATGAAGGCATTCTAACCTATAAGTTGATATGTTTTCATAATTATATTCATATACAGTATGGTGTTTAAATAATGATCATGCCTGTCTAATGTAGAGTATGAGAATAAAGATCAAAGAGGTAGCAATTATTAAAGTTGGGGAAATATAATAAAAATACAATTGCATAAGTTATAAATATTATAAACATATGATTAATAGAAATAAAAAGGACCCAGAGTGCCAGCTACAGTAAAGCACTTGCCTCGGCAGGGTAGGTCCCCATGTTTGGAGGTCATGGATTTGCAGTGTCCCCCTCTCTCTCTTCTGAGTTCTGGGTAACGGGTTAAGACGCGATGACACTGTACGGACTCTCCATTTCAAACCGACTCACAGAAACTTTGGGCTTTGATTTCTCCCTCAGATGGCTGGAATGAAAAGGACAGTTATACATATTTCAAGGCCCAAGGATCCACAAAGGGACTGTGGAATAAAGAGGTATAAACCTTTGAACCAAACAAAGGTCCATCACCCACATATCATATGAGTAGTGCTGTGTAGCCCTTGTAAAGACGAAGAAGTGGAGGGAGAGGAGATAGGAACCAGCATGCCCTCACCGACAGGTTGTCTGAGGGTTGTCTGCATGTCCTGTGACCCTCGTATCCCCTATGCCTCCTTCCCTAACCTTAAGCCAGCACTCGTCAGCAGCAACAGAGCTCTGTGTGGAAAGCTACCGTGGAGCAGTCCATCTGTGGGCCTCTTTGAATGTGACCAGAGGCTCAGGAGGACAGTCAGCGTCGGTTGCATTAAGTTGATTAAAGTGGTTGGTGGACAGAGGCACTTGTGCTCTCACAATGATAGATGAAAGAGCAGGCACTGTGGCGGTGGCCTCTTTCCTGTTACTCGGAGAAACCTCCTTTGCTCTTAGAAGGGGTCAACAAAAGACCAAAAATTCTAGAGTGGAAGCAATCGAAACCTTCTTTGCCAAATGATCTCTAATTGCCCCTTTCTTCCTTGCGAATCACTCGTATGATTTTGGTGCCTTGGTGGTGACAGCCGAGTGAGCCGACGTACAATTCTACCTTTAAAAGCTTCTCTTGAAATTGGACTACTTGAAAGAAGTGACCATTACCTAAAACTACACTTGTAAAAGAACAAAAAGGGAAATGATTTCCACTGTATCAGTTCTATCAAAGGCTAGATAATTGAATTGCATTTGTGTGTAGGGGGAGCCTTTGAGGCCAGAAGCAATGGATGCTTTGTCATAAGCTTGTTATGTAAAGATCATATTGTTGGTCCATAACAACAGTTCTCTATAGAGAGAAACTGGGTTTTATTTTGTGTTTCTTATTTAGCTGGAACGTTATCACAAAAGTGGCACACCTCACTTTCAGTCACAAGTGCTACTCAGCAACAGAAATAATTATGATGCACACTGCCATTCGCATCTTTAACCGCTCTGAAACACCAGGGTTTGTCCCTCCCATGCAGTTGAAGAGGTGTCACTTGAGGCAAGCTTTCTGTTTCATTATAAATATGATTTGAGGAACAACGCCACATTCCACTTTTGGAAAGAAGTCGAGACAGAAAGTGACAGTATTATTCCAGTATCAGTGTTGAGGAAACAAACAAACAGGGGAAAAAAACAAACAAAAGCTTTGGCACTAAGGAGCTGTTTCGGGGATGGCAACAATGAAAAAAAAAAGAAAAGCCTTGGTGATCAATGGTGTTGTGGATTTTGATAACATATTGCTCACGCCTGAGACAAATGATGGAAATTCTTAAGGAGAGAGGGCTTGCGATATGCCAAATACACTCCAAATTAGCCTTCAAGAGCAACTCTCACTGTGTATATTGGAGCTGCCTGCGTAAATAAAGGGCCGGCATAAATTACCTTTGGATGTCAATCGTGATAGCACACCCTGTTTTCTTTTTGTTATCGTGTCGCCTATTCGTCTCAGTGGCGGATGACATGAAATGAAAGCGCTCTCTCTCTCTCTAGCACCACCAACCGTACTGAGAGCGCTTTCTGACACTTGAAAACGATGCAGGTTCGCGAAACCACAGCTGGGCCCTGACTGATTGGCTCGCACGCGGGCTGCCACTAAACTTTCGCTGCTTGAGGAGTTGTCTGTGCCGGGACAGGTGGTGTTTATGCAGATGAATGAACACATTACTGTGTGCTCTTCCTTTTGGTTTAAACATTAGCGTTTCAAATGTGACAAATCAGATGTTCGTCTCCCGTGATATGCGGCAATGGTGGATGCTGCTGGGAGACCCCTGCATAGAAATTCCCCTAGGTGTTGATGTGTGCATCCGATCCATAAAGTATGGACAATTGTGCGTATGTCTTCCAACAGTGTAGTACTTAATCTTAGTCCTTGTAAAACGGCAAATCTTAGGTTGTGTTTTCGTAACCGCAGTAATACAGGAGGGTCTAAAGCCCTAGTAAAAGTGTGTTTCAAAATACTAATTCCTGATATTGTATTATGAGGTATATTTTGCAGATTTTATCCATGTATCCACTTTGACAGAATCAGAGTTCAATTTCATATTTCAAGTTTTTTATGAAAGGGACTCACAAAAGTGAAGGTCTTTGCTAGATGCAGGCTGGGGCCAGAAGTATAAATCCTGAGATATAGGTCCTAATCACCTCACTAATATCGGGGCACAATAGACAATATTTCACTGTTCAAGTAGCAATTATTCCTTTTATATTCAGCTTCTGTTGGTAATGCCGAGTCCCGGAATGAGCTGGATTTTCTCTTCCACAATTGTGGCACTCAAAAACAAAATCTGCATTTAAAAAAAGAAAATGGAAATAAGTAGGCTATAGTGTAGGGTTCCCCCCTACATAATTAAACGAAGCAAAGCACAAAAGACATGTTATGTTAATGCCGGTTTCATCCTCTATATGTTAAATATTCTATAACGTGTTAATATTTCATGCACATTGCTTGGTGTAAATCAAAGTTGAACATGGTAAGGGAAAATAACGGTCACAAGTGAATCAAAAGTTCGCTTGCCGAGAAACCCTAGACTGGAAAAGGATAAACATATAGACTCTGTGAAAACCACCACTTGATGAAATGTTTGCTCCGTTTGGGAGCGAGGTGCTTTGTTTCTGCGACACTCGGTGCTGTGGGTTAGACACTAACGTCTCTATTGTCTGAGTCAACTTGACCTGACCTGGCTGGTTAAGCTGAGGCATTGTGAACAGCAAATCGCTTCAACTGGGGGGGTAGCTGCTTTGTGCAGCTACAGGGAAAATAACCTCATAAAAAGAGCATCCCCATAGTTTATGCGGAGAAAGCACAGTTTTGTCTCCGGAAAAAGAGCTGTTTATTTCCAACTGGCAGTGAAGAAATACAACAAACACACGATATGCTATATATACGGACCCACTGGAGACTAGAGGATCCAGCTGAAAACGACAATCTTAACAATTCTGCAATGTGTGAATACATGCCGTAAACTCCTCTGTGTTCATATATCCATTTGTAAGAGTTTACGAATGTAACCAAACGTACCATTTATAAACTGCGAGTTAAATTAGCTGTGTACGCATTCATGTAAAAGACTCACAGCTTCCTTACCGGTCTTTACAGCAGTTGATTGTGTTGTGAGATATGTGGGAATGCAGCAGCAATCAACATCGTCTTGTTTTCTTGCCTGATACCCACAGCAGCAGACCTGATAACGATTGGCCCAAGCTCTTAATCACATTATGCCACAAGGCAGGCCCATGCTTGTACCTCACAGGTACCTGCAAACCTCCTATCAGTCAATCTTTTTCACACTCCCATCGTGCTCTTAATAACCTGGCGTTGTCGCTCTTCACAAAGTCGATCCAGGGATGGCCTTAATTAAATAAATAAAAAAGGCAATTAACTCTGTCACAAGTCACAACACAAACACCCACCCAGCAAGTGCCTTTTACTTATTTCTAGTAATTCAAAACAAAAAACACACAAAGTAAGGGAGAATTAACCACCCTATATACTTCACTGACTAGCCTCGGGATCCAGGCATGTCATTCAAGAAAGAAAGGCCTGGGTAAAAGCCCCCAGTAACTGTGGCTCAGCCAATCAAAAGCCGCGGTCGTCAAGGCATCGCCTACGGACACTATAGTCTAGTGTTGGTGTCCGTAGTGCAGAGGGGCTCACATGAAAATGTATTTTAATTGTAATTTTGTGCACATAAAATATATGTTTACGTCAATATTGTTCAATATTGAACTGGTTTGTTTATGCTTATTCATTGTAATTATCAAAATCGCTATCTAGTTTTCCACCACGGCACCGCAACTATTAATTTCCTCATACAAGTTGCCAATGCGAGCAGAGCAGACCAGCTGACGGAGGGGAGCAGACAGAGGGGGGTGTGGGGAGGGGATGCGGGCACAGAGATCGGTGAACAAATGCTATTGGCCGGAGTGATATTCCAGCTTCTGAGCCATGGACTGCTAGCGCTTGATCAGGTTATTCGCTGATTTGTGTTCCCTAGGCTACTTCTGACCCCTCCGTTCTTCCATCTTTTAGTTTTTGTTGCTTAATTTTAACCCTTTTTTCTCCCAAATTTAGTCGTTATGCCGATTGATTCTTCCCCACACATATTTCTGAGTTATCACTGCTGTTGTATCCTACCGCCTCACCTGCCAGTGAGGAGCCCCCACCGGGATGACGTAGAGCCTTAGACCTACTCCTCCCGCCAACAATCCCTGCCGACAGGTGCCGCCTCAGCCCGTAAGAGAACATAGTGACACATTTCCCCCTCCCCTCCCCTCCCGGCTTCCCTCCCCCAAACATGGACCAATTGTGTAGACGCTCGACAAAGCGGGACGCACGCACCACAGTGGATTCGATCCCACAACCTCCGCGTGGTGGGCAGGCACTTTACCACTGCTAGTCTAGCGTAGCCAGACAACTATTCCACAATCTTCTATAGGCTTTAGGCTTTCCGTTCACTAAAATATATTTTCCATTTCTTCTTTTTTTCTTTTAAGCCTTTATTTATTGGACAGTAGGCTCGTCAGGATCGCGACTTGTACCCACAACACGCATCAGAGCCTATGTGGTATGCGCCTGGACCGCTAGGCCAGCGAGCGAAATGCGTGTGTGTGTGTGTATGTGCGTGAGATGGCCTGGAGCAGCTGTGCGCGTGCGTGTGAGCACGCGAAGCAAGCGAATACTATGATGAGGAAGGCAGAAATTCTAGTTATGATACATTTGCGCAACTGTAAAGACTAAACAGAAGTGGGGAAGACGGAAGAGGCTTCACATCCGCTTTATCGCTTGATTATTTTCAGTACTCCCGCACTCCAGACTGTATGACTGAAGCATTTGAAAATTGTAGGGGTAACAGTCTGGCTTGTGAGACGACCACTACACCACCCGAGCGCCCACAAAATCTCTTTCTGAAAATAGCCGCTACAATCTCACAACACAGCCAACTAAAGATCGCCTATTATGACATGCCCACATTACCCAGAATAGGAATGCTAGGGTTCATGTACGTAGTTAATGATGTCTGCTTCTATTTGCCCACAAATAGAATCACGTTTTAGATTTCATTGCTGCTATGAATATTGTATGACATCATCACGATACTTGCGGGTTAGTCAATTAGGCCTATATTATTTCTATTTTGAACAAGCAACACATAATAGGCATCCATAAGAATGGATTCACTTGTCATCCGGGGTAAAATAAATCCAATACTTCTGTTTTATTTTTGAGCACGCCTTTGTTCTGTGCTTTTTGCTTTATTAAACATGAAATGTGCTTTGCCCTTCAAAAGGTTTCTTTGTACACTGGAATAATGACTACTCAATATTTATGATATGAGCTAATAAATCCCGAACTACCGACAGCAGTCAGCGATATGAATCCTCATACACACGTCATGTCGGATGAACCAGGGAAGCCATCAGCCGAAGAAATTGCAACTGGTTTACTGTAGACCAGCCCAAACGTGTATGATTGCCTAAACTGGGCCCAGTTCTTGTTTGTGGTCTCCCACTGACTAGTGAATGGCCAACAGTGGGGGTCCCCATAGGCCCACTGCCATCTCCTCATTTCCTGCTGGACCCCTAGTTGCCAGCAGACACCTCGCAGACTCTAATTACCACAGCGGAGTTGCAGCTCCAATGGCAAGTCATCCCCCAGCAGCGCCATATCCTCACTATGAACCGCACCGCTAATTGTTCCGTTACATCAACAATAAACGCGTCCCTAAGAAGAACAAAGGAGAGAAGGGAAAAAACACAGAGAGGTAGGGACTAACTTGACATGCTAATTTTCATTAACCCTGATCTTTCTGTTCTTTCATCATCACCCCAGCCCCCCCCCCCCCCCCCCACAACCACACACACACACGCACACATACACATACACTCACCCTCCCTCCCTCCCACCCACCCACCCACATACAGTGTGGCAAAGCACTCAAATTATCCACAAGCATTCTAGCTATCACTAATTATCCAAAGAGTTCCTCATTAGGCTATTTCGAATCCAACCTTAGATCAACACTTGCTCAGACCTCAGGGATTCCTGATTCCCAACAGCGGTTAAACAAACAATCAGTTCAAAGGATCAGGTATTCCACTTTAAAAGGAGGAAAAAGCCAAGGGTAAACTGCTCACTTGAAAGAAATGACTCCAGCAGCTCCCCAGCATGGACGCCCCGATCTATAATTCATTTAGTTCAGAAATGTTCAATTTCTTCCTTAAACTGGTCCCTTAATTTGGAATAGGTGTAAATGCAAAGGTGCCAGCTTACGCCAGGATAATGCATGGGAGCTGTCTGCTCATTGTTGCCATGTGTGTGCTGCCAGCTTTCAATATTTTGACAATCAGACAGAGGTGCAGACCTGCTTATGTGTGCCAAGTCCTCTGGGTAGGTTTGAAGTCTTCTCCAAAATTAGCTTCCTTATTCATGATATGGGGTCAGTGCTTAAAATTGCCAAGAGACAGTTCAGCAAGTGAGTGCATACGCTCTGCAAAGTGCATGTTAATATATCCTTTGTTTCCCTGTACGGCTATACAGACCCATACACAAGCATCTCTGCAGAGTCCTAAGAGAGATGCTGTTGTTCTATTCAATCAGCATTCTAATGTGCAGTAATTTCAATTGCTTCTCAGCCCACCATCCTCCCAGCCACACTTCCCTAATGTCAGCGCTGCGCTCTATGAAACACCACCAGAATGTGAGTCTGTCACTTAAAATATAATGCCGTCAGATCTGTTACTTTAACCTTGAAGCAATTAGCTGTTGCTGAGCTGTAATGAATCCTGACATCACTCCGCTGTGATGAAACCCCTAATTGCTCTGTAAAAATTGAAGCTTTTGACATCACTGCTGACAGACTTTTTTCTACTCCGTTGTGCGGTCGCATGTGACGGCGCCCGGTTTGAAACTTGAAAGGTAGCGGAGCTTTTCTGCCATCAGCTGTCCTGTCACTTGACAAAAAGGGAGAGGGAAACTGGCTGGATTTGCTGAAATGATGAGGCCATTTAAACTATGATATGTCGCAGCTCCGGCATCATTCAGCGGGACTGTCGAAGGCGAACCGCGCTAGTTTGGGCTTGGCTGTGAGCTGGATGTTTCTGGGATGGACGCAGAATGGATGATGAATGGCTGTCTTAGGTTAGAGGCGCCATCTCCACAAGTGTGTTCAGCGTGGTTACTTCTGCCTACAGCATCACTGCCACACGCTTTAGCCGGAATTGTTATTCTGTATTATTATTCTGTCATCTCATGCCACATGTAACTCAAGCATCAGTTGAAAACCCATTTTCCAATTTCATCTGAAGAAAACTATAGAGGCGATATCCAACCAGGTCAGAAAGAATAGGTCCAGAGATGTATGCCTGATTAATAGTTAATACTGCATGTCATGTCAGACACCAAAAATAAGCTCACAATGCGTCTCAAGTTGTGAGCTTGTAGTAGTATAAAAAAAGGCTTAATATAAGCAAACTTTCTACTTTGCTACACAAGTTCACATCCTCCTTGAGTTGGAGACCTAACCTTGTCACACATTGAGTATGGAAAATAATTTCATAAATAGTGCCTATAAATCTGCAGAGATGGATTTCCCCTAAAGTCTTGAAAATGTACTTTCAGGGTGCCTGGTGGCTCAGCCAGTTAGTGCACTGACCTGCTTCTTGTGAGTCACGAGGACCCTAGTTCAAATCCAATTCCCATCATGATTTACTCTCCTCTCTTCTGCTTCCCGTGCCTCTACACTCGCCTGTGTAAATAAAGCAGTGTTCAGAAAAATCATCTTTCAAAAATGACTTTCAATTCAACCCATCACAATTTAAGTAAGCATCTAAGTATTAGGTCAAAAGTGAGTTTTCGGATGACAAATTAAACAATGATTGCTCATTATTTAACTTAATTTTAGTAACATATCAACAAGTTGTCATGGGTGTTAAGAATGTCTGCTTGACAAGCCATCGGTTTTGACATTATATGGACAATGCGTAAACATGTTTTGTTCAAATGTAGATACTGTAGCACTAAAATAATATTCATAGCACTTGCCCTAGCCTATAGGTGACCTTGCAGGCTTAAGCAAACAAGGCTAAAATGTAATTTAGATTGCATGTTATTGTTATGTAGAAAGATGGCAGGCTATTTGTAGACCTGGCATCCTATATCCGTATGTTTCAATTAGACTGACTGATGATAGGTTCTTGGTTTATGATCCTAAATTACTATTTCTATGTATTTGATGTATTACCTTGTGTTTTCCTGTGTTACTGTAATTTGCTCTGGATTAAGAGTGTCTGCTAAATTGTAAATATACAATACATCTGAATAGCTCCCTCAATATTTGCTAAATATATTTGAGGAGGCTATGTGATGCTTGCAAATCTGTGAGCATGTTTAATCATGCCCCAAATACTTTTAAGAGAAACTAAAATTGTCTATAATTTGGGCCAAGACTACATCATTTTTCAATGGTGATGAAGACTGCAAAGCTGCCAAAATGTGCTATTGCTATTTTTTTTACACACTATGGTGAAAATGAACATGTGTAGGCTATACACAAAACTAATCTATCAAATTTGCATCTATCTTTATTGGTCTGGTCAGCTGGCAAATTGTTGTGCAGTTGTATTAGTAACTGCTGGTGGTGGTATTCACCAAGCCTATACATCTATTTTACATCAGGAAGCAAAGATTGGCACATAATGTGCATTAGGCTGTACAGTTAAATTTATAGAACTACACAATCTTCGGAAAGGGAGGGGCTGGGTTAAATTAGTGTTTAGTGAGTGACGTAAGACTTGTGATAATGAGAGGCCACTGAGAACAAGTGTTACCTCATTATAGTAATGACAAAGATATCCCCACCATTACATCAGTTGGAAAATGTGGCAATTAAAGAGCCCAACAAGCTTCCTTGGGGCAACAAGAAGCAGAAAACGTCTCTCTCTCTCTCTCTCTCTAGCCCATCTGTTCTGCAGCAAGGCCTAATCATCTTCATTTAAATCAGACTCATTGCGTTTTGCCTTTTCAACCAGTTAGCCTATATGTTGTCCTCAAAACGTTGTAAATATGTCCCATTTTGAGACTTGTCGGTTCAAGGTCAAGGTTACCAACCCAGTCCAGTGTCAAAATGAGAGAGTAATTAAGAAACGCTTGGACACCATCAGAATGTAGCCTATATGCTAAAGCCTGAACAGCGTTTGTACTTACACCCGTTTGAACCATTCTTCCGAAATGTCTGACATTCAGACGTCTGTTAGCAGCATGTAGCCTCTACCGAGAACAATAATGACGAATACATCTAGGCGTTGTAAACATTCGGTGTAGGAACTGGAAGCCGTCATAAATACAGAATGCATGCATGCGTGACACAGCCTCGCGCTGCCACTTTAGCTCATAGTCAGCCATCGTGGCCCAGTTTGAACTGACTGAAGCGTTTCAACTGCTTTGTGCGAGCTATGGTAGCCTATATTATGTTCAAGTTTTAGTGGATTTATTCCTAGTCTGAATGGATAAACAACGTCTAAATTAGTTGGTATAGGCTTACCGTATGACAGTGGTTCACAAACCTTTTTAGCCCGTGACGTGACGGCGTGACCCAAAACAGAAAAGACGTTTGCCTGTGACCCAAACTAGTGAAAATAGCAGATCTACAAGCTCACAAGGAGTTGTTTTGCGCCACGTTGTGAGCTTGTAAATCTATTTTCACTATAGGCCTACTTCTTAGACATTTGTTGTCTAATTTATGGAATTTCTTAGATTTTTCTTTTCATGAAATTACTGGAAAATATGTGTTTAATTAACGGAAAAATGCTTTTTTGGGAATGTTTTTTGGAAATATTTCGAATAGCAACAATTTAAAAACAAAATGCAGTAAACAAAAAACGATCCGACCCACTGTTTGGGGAACGGTGGTGTAGCCTATTATCTTGATTTGTTGTGTGTGGATTTATTCGTAGTCTGATTGGATAAAAGGGCTAAATAAGCTGGTAGCCTATTAATGTGGTAGCCTACTGCTGCTGTATATGGCTTGGAATATTATTAATGAATTGGAACAGCCCGTACAACCCCCCACAACCCACCCCTCCCTCCCACCCGCAGAGAGTGCGATAAATAAATAATGCTGTAGAAGTCATGCATATGAACAACACGCGTCGGCACTGCAGCGCATTAATGGACAGTAGCTGTAAGGGTAATGTGGAAGGCTAATATTATTCCACACATGCGGTATAAGGAAAAAAAAATGTGTACCATCGTTTGCATTTTATTTTCTATTGCCTTATTTTGTGAATAGGCCACGCTTTCCCTAATCCTTTTGAACACCGACCGAAAAATAATGTTTAATCTCTTCTCGCAATGAAAACTTGCACTGTCTGATGATCCTGAAAGAAACCCCGCTTATTAAAGTTAGAGTATCTGGACAATATTACCACAGGATTATTAATACATATCAACATAACCAAGGAACGATACATTATTAAAAGCCACAGATAGGGCTATGCATGCATGGCCCAAGCATATATTTAGTCTGTAATTGTTCAAAATTATATGATGCTTACAATAATGTAATCCGTAATATGGCAGCCAACCTTGAAATGATACGAACGCTATTATTGTCTAATTCTAAAAGGATAGGCCTTATGTGCACTGTGTGTGTGTGTGTGTGTGTGTGTGTGTGTGTGTGTGTGTGTGTGTGTGTGTGTGTGTGTGTGTGTGTGTGTGTGTGTGTGTGTTAAATTAAATTAGGTTTGGTGTTGGTGAAACACTTAAAAAAACTTAAACTGGACAAAGTAGTTAATAGTCTAAAGAAAAATGTGTCAAACTAAATTCCAGTGCTGATATGCAACAATAGGCTATAAACATATAATATGCACTGCCCCGATGTCTGTCTTTCACACGAATACGTGTGAAAGAAATATAAAAAATAATATATAGACTACATAGCTGACGCTATACATATTTTATTTATAAATATTTTTGTATAGACTTGTGAAGCATTGTATAAGCTATGCGCTGCTTTCATTTTTCGCAGAGCAGCAAAGGTCAACTTGGCTCGATCAAGATTTTCACAACAGCGAAATCAGCAAACGGCCCACGAATTAAAGAAAGCCAAACAAACGTGCCCTGAGGCGCTTCCTTCCACTGTGAATTCACATGAAGCCTCATCCCATATTCTCCAGGGCAAGTGCTTATACATATAGGCTCAAATACACCAAACGTCTTTTAATTACAGCCCCGCGTTGTAGGCTATATAGCCTACTGGTTTATTTAGTTGTTTTGTTCCTGGGAGAAGAAACACATTTTCGTCCGAATTCGAATGTGAAATATGAATAACACATGGGAAACCCAAGGAAAACTATAATATGCAAATCCTATTCAATATAAACTATTGCAGCCCACAGTCACGTTTCAGCTAATTCACGGTTGTGTGACTACATTTTGACAAATATAAGCATTAAAGTGTAAAGATTTTCCGAATTTAATTGAATCAAAATTGTATGAATTGAGTACAAAGGGATCCAATTTAAACAAGCCCAAAGGCTTTCTTGTGGCCTTTTAGTTGACCTTGTATCACTGTAGGCTACTGTCCTCCTGTACCTTTTCCTGCAAACTTCTAATAACGTATTCAATCAATCAATCAATCAATCAATCAAGCCATCAATCTATCCATCCGAAAACGTTCCTCCTCGGAAGTTCACCGTCAGCTGCCGGTTTATCGAGAGTGAGCAGATTATCTCTACAATCCGAGGAGGACCTCTACCCCCTGATCGCTCTCTCTCTCTCTCTCTCGCTGGGAAATGTAGGCTATTGTCTGTGGTCTCACTGGTCTGTGAGTCTGTTCCCAGAACAGCTGCTAAGCCAAGGACACATTCCCAATATAACACCCAGGACGTCCCAACAACACACATGCAGCATCCCAAACACGCCGTCATTTCATCAACACCAACGACTGTTTGCTGTTCATTTTCGGTTTAGAATCTATAAACTGTTCTTTACCAACATTATATTTTTAATTAGATCTCGCTGTCATTTAACTGTATTATGCACATAATTACGTATGTGCATAATACAGTTAAATGACAGCAATTTTAAACATTGGAAATAAAGTTGCAGTTGTTGTTGTTACAGCCTAATTCGACTAAAGGAACAGTATTACTTGTACGTTTAATTAAAGGACAGCGACATGTAAAATATATTGATATTTATAGGCTATAACTAAGTTAAAGGTTTGCCCTGGCCCCTGATCAATGTTGTTCAATGAGCCTGCCTCTGTTAGATTGAATCCAATTGAAAGGATCCTCGTTGTTTGTATCCAAAATAAAAAGTTTACAAAATGACAATCCCAATAGAAGTTTCGGATGTTTTTAGTATCATTCCTTCTTTATTCATTCTGTTCGTCTCCATCTAATAAACTTTGTAAGTTTATTTTGCTAGTTTAAGTGTATTTGTACAAAAGGACAAACAAACAGACAATCAGAACATGAACAGTCCTCTTTTTCATGTCACGGCCTTAAACGTATAGCTATAGTTCTGTACGGACCGGTTCGTTATAAAGGCCTATATTAAATACCTCCTTTTTTAAGTCTTGTAAAAATGTCTTTAAGTGTCTTTTTCCGAGAAGTCCTGCCCCAGCATGGTTCGACGCAGTTACTCACATCACATGTGCTCAAAGTGTGTTTTTGTTTTTCTCTGATCATCGTCTTTTTTGCGGGGGGTGGGGGGGGTTATGGTGCTATTATCGCGGACCGCCGGCCATAGGGTTGTTCATGTTCAGTGGGTTTAATGCGGGCTGCCCCCCCGGCCCAAGGCCGTGGATGAGCACTCTGGGGACAAGAGGCCTCTGGAGACCAGGATGTGGCGCTGGCTGAGTCCGGTACATACTGCTGTACATGGCTGCGGCCGCGGCGGCTGCCGTCGTGCTGTCCATGGTGCCCAGCAGGCTCGGGTGGTAGAAATAGGGCGACGGGAACATTCTCTGTAAGGCCGAGTAATTCCCGGCTTCTGCCAGTAGCTCCAGTCCGACCGCCGTCTGTCGCTTCCACTTGGTTCTGAAAACCCAGATCAAAATGTACGACAAATGAATTATTTAATCGGTTTGGGCAAAAAGACCGCAAATTCCCCAAACGCGTCCCCCCTCCCTCCTAATTAGCAGGCTATGGCCTAATTATCTGACGCACAGATTTATGGTTAATGTTCAATTAAGCAAAAAGAGATGAGCAGATCGAAAATCTACTGGTTACAGCAGAGTTCGCCTTCATTAATGGTGTACACAACACAATATAAAGCTATTTGGATTGTAAAGATAGTTTTATTTAACAAGGTTTAATTTAAGCAGTCCTCTTTTGCAGTGTTCTTCGTTCCTTAGTTCAGCCAATTATTTTAACAATGGATGCTCACATATAACAATAATAGCATAATAAAAATAATAATATATAATTCATTATAATAACAATAATGCAACAACCTAGTCTGGCAAAAACAAATTGTTGCATGGCCAGTTAATATCTAATTGAGTCCAAGGGGTGCGAACAGCTATGACATTAGGCTAATTGTTTTGACTTGGAAAATTCAATCAGCGATGCCCGCGAAACATGTATTAATTGATTAGGTAGCCTAATTATTTTAAGGCACCTGAAGCAAACAATTATCTCTTCGTGCATTTAGGCGCAAGAGTTTAACTTTTCATACGAAATTGGTCACGTGGCAGAAACTTGTTGGTAATTACACCATCATTGAGTCATCCGTGATGCCCTACAGGCCTCAAATGCATTCACACATAAATCTAAAAATAATAATAATAAATACATTTTGAATAATATAAAACCGGGAAAGCAGCATGTGTCATCTTAGATTTTAACATTGGCTGTTCAAAAATAGCAGCTTGTAGATCTGCTATTTTTTTTAAAGAAGAAGAAGAAGAAGCGACAGACGGCGGTCGGACTGGAGCTACTGGCAGAAGCCGGGAATTACTCGAGTGAGTGTGAAAAGAACTAGTGGTTTAATTAGAAGAAGTCATTCAATCATAGAATCGTCCTCCTGCATTAATGGGTTCAAAAGAAAATTCCCATAATGTGTAAAAAATAAATAATAGTAAAATAAAATAAGTGAGCCAGATGTATACCTTCTCAAAATAGCAGATCTACAAGCTCGCAGTGCTGCGAGCATGCAGATCTGCTTTTTATTTCATTTATTTGTTTATTTATTAAATCTTGTACTGATTTAATTAGAAGTCATTCATAGAATCGTCCAAAGAAAATCATCATAATAATCCAATAGAATAGGTTGAAAAATAGCAGATCTACAAGCTCACAGCGCGTCACTTCGTGCCGTGCTGCAAGCTTGCAGATCTGCTATCTTAAGAAAATCTTGCACTGATTTAATTATTTAGAAGTCATTCATAGAATCGTCCAAAAAAAGATAATCAAACAGAATAAAGTTGACCAGGAGGACGTAGCCTACCTTCTGTTCTGGTACCAGGTCTTGACCTGTGTGTCGGTCAGGTTGAGGGCCGCGGCCAGGTCCATGCGGTCCTGCACGCTGAGGTATTTCTGCCGCTCGAAGCTGCGTTCGAGCTGGTTGAGTTGGTGGTCGGAGAAGGCCGTGCGCGCTTTGCGGGGCTTTTTCGAGCGTCCTCCTATGGGCGGACTGTCTCTGCTGCTGGAGATCTCTCGATCGCCCTCTTCTTTAGTCCCTTGGTGGAAGGAACACGCGCAGATCAGCATATGATGTTGTTTTTGTTCATTCGTGCCATTAAATAATGGCTTATTATAGGAAATAGCTAACATCTATAGCAAGCACCAAACTATGTTTATTGTTTCTCTGCTGTATAATCGCAAGAACATAAACAAAAATGCATATTAAATTCATATAATATTATAAAGGCATGATCATACTGATTTAGGGAAAACAAAATAGTGTCTTTGGAAAATTGGCGTTTAGTGCAATAAAGTGTGCTGGGGCACGTGTGTCGTAAAAGTAAACCAAGGGCAATGAAATAAATGTGGGCTGTTATTTGTCACCGAAAGTTTTTTCTCCAGATAACGGGAAATCGATATGTCAATCCATCTCTATTTGTAGCTGTTTTCCAGCGCGCCATGATCCCCCCTCTAGGTAGAACAATAATCTCTCTAATTGACCCACTAGGGAGGCCTGCGTGCGGGGGAAATCACCAGGCTTACATCTGTTTCCAGCTCTATTATGCTAATAAAAGAGATCTGAAATTAAGACAAAGAGCTATTATTATTATTATCAAAGTAAGTTAATATTATTGTTACTGTTACTGTTATTAATATTAATATTAATATATTGTTTTAAAATTATGTTGTTGTTAAATTATGTTGTTTTGCCATAATTTGATTTCTGATATTTAAAACGTATAGGCTATACTCCCACTTAATTTAGCTTATTTTAATCTGTAACAGGCCCTATAAACTGCTATCCACTTGCACCCATACATTTCTAGGCTATATATTATTATTTTTTTATCTTTACATTACAATTATGTTAATCTACCTCCATCCCTATAATTATATTTACCAAAAACATCCATGTAATATACACTCACTCACCCATCATGCCGTTGCACTTCATTTCACTCTGAATGTCGTCCCTTTTGTCCAACTTGCTCCTGTTCTCGTCCTGTTCCAGCTTGGGCCTGAACCCGTCCGGAGCCGTGGCACTTTCTGGCTTTGGTGTGTGGTGGGGCGAGGACACGCTCGTGCTGTACGGGGCGCAGGCTGCCAGCGGCTTGCTGTCGCCCAGAATGTCTTTGATGAGGAACGAGGAGGTGGCAGTCCGCGGGGCACAGCCGGCCCCGGCCAGCGGCGGCTGCTGCTGCTGCTGCTGATGCTGATGCTGAGGCGACAGCGGCAAGCTCTGCTGCGGCTGGTTGCTGTGATGGTGGTGGTGGTGGTGATGATGCTGAAGGCTGTCCTGGAGCAGATGCGGGTCGGGGTGCTCCATGGTGACCGAGATGGGGGAAGAGGGGCCCGTGCCCACAGTGTCTATGTCCGAGCATGACGGGGACGGCGTGGCCGCGCTCCTGAAATCCGCTGTCCTGCTGTCGCCGCCGAGGCGGAAATCTCCGTTCATCAGCGCGGGGTTGCCAGAGGACGCGCTCGATAAAATAGTGTCTATTCCAAAGTTTGACCCGCTGGATCCTTCCATATTATAGAAAGGGAGGGATTTGTTTTAGGTCTTCATAACAGCATCGAGAGATGCGCGCTGTCTCCTCCTTTTTTCTTTTTTTGTTGTTGCAACGATTAAAACTGTCCAGTGGCTTAAATAGAGAAGAAGAATCGCCAACGCGTAAAAGTAAAGCGAACAACAACAGTATAGTTACACAAAAATAAAAAATAAATAAACAATCTTGAGAAAGTAAACGAAATCCACGTTTGCAAAAAAGGAAAAAAGCAAGCACACAGATCGCCTGTGGTCCAAAGATGCTGTGTTACATTCAGTGAAAATGAGCAAAAGCAAGTGAGTCAGTGTAGTCCACGTCCTTTTGTTTTGGCTATTGAACTTTGTGTTAAAGTTGAGGTGTAGAGAGGATCTCAGCGATAACTCCTCAACATCACGCTCCTCTTTGCTTGTAAACGTCCTAGTGTTGCTCTACAATGACTTCCTATACTGACGTCACGGCCCTCGGCGAGGGGGAATTAATATTTTCTCCTTTATCATAACACTCTCTCCCCCCGCTGTCATTGGCTGCAACATGACAGGCTCCGGCACCTCACCAATCAGGGAGTTGTTTCTTTATCTCCACAAATTCAAGCCACCCATTGAAAGCATGTATAGCTCCTTTAAAACATGCATGTGCTTTTAAGGCCACCACGCACCGACACATAATGCTTGCATTAGAAATATTTAAATGTAATATGTTTTGTTTTGTTTGTTTTTTACTCCTAAGAGCTGTGCGTGAGAATGAGGACTTTTGATAGAGGAAACTTCAGGAACAGTTTAGTTTAATTAGCTCTATACAGCTTGTCTTAATTTGTTTAAATCGAATTGTCAAAAACTAAATGGCCAAACCAAACTGCAGTACCAGCAACATGGTAGGACGAACTATGCGATTTGTATCTATTTATTCTTATTTTATCTGTCTTATTCGCTACATCAATTTAATTGGCTCCTACTTTGAATCGTCTAGGTATGTTGCTATTTTTCGTTAAAATTCGACTCTGTGCTTAATAGTTTAAGGGGACTTCTAACCGTATGTGACCGAATCCTTTTATACCCGTTTTTCCCCTCTCATATCATTCTCATTCTAACGATATTAATTTTCAAAACGCTTGTAAAGAGATGTTAATTCCGTAATGTTGACAAGCAGGTGTAATTGTGATTAGATATCATATATGCATCTGAGCTATATATCTGCTTATGGGAGGAGTGTGTCTGCCATCATGACAGCGCATGTTAATAACCATGTCATCCTAATTAGTAAAGTAATTATGAGGTGATAATGAGCGCTCGAATACATTAGAATTTCAGCACTTTTTCCAACAACTTATAAACCTATTTTACACACGTCGTCATGGGACAGTGTGTCGCGTGGCGAAAATTGCCGATCTACAAGCTCACCTTGCAAGCTCATCCTTGCATGGTGAACTTGTAAATCTGCTATTTTCACTATTTTCTAAACTTGTCGGATTTTTTCTTCTTCTTCTTTTTACACAGGCTAATATATAGGTCAATATAAAATGTTCTCCTATAAATAATGACATGCCCAAAATAAGGACGTCAGGTTCTTTCTTTTTTTTCCCGGTTTTTTTTCAAGGAAAAAAAGGGAAAACCCGAGGCAGGAGGAACATGGGAGAGAGTCCAGAACTTGTGTTATCTGCTATCACAGTTTATAGTTGATTTGAGAGCGTGTTTCTGGCAGAAGAAGACATGCACGCAGGCATCCGCCTTCACATGATGCATGGCGGACACGTGTCTGCTTCTTCAGATGGTTATTCTAGCTGATGGGCATTGTGGGCACAACATGCACTTTTCATGAGTTTGAGGACATAAACAGACCGCGCGTGTTTCTCTTCTTGCAGTTTGCGTTATTTCCTTCCACTAGGTCGATGATGATGATGGTGGTGATGATGATGATGGTGGTGGTGGTGAGGAATGCACGGCGGTATAAGTGATCAAGTCTGCTGAAGAGGACATATAGGTTTGTCGTTTGGTTTTTCAATTGAATTATTCGTTAAAGTTAAAAGGAGGAAAAAAAAGAATGTTTCTAAAGAATTTAAGAATGTGTCTCAGTCATTTTTATAGGCCAATGCTATTTACTGTTAACTGCTTTAATTGATCGTCGTTGCTCTTATATTGATAGCTAAAGACTATATTACATGTAAGGAAATAGGCTACAAATAGAAATAGGCACAGCTTGACTAAAATATTGTGTTTGGCAATTTAATTGAATAGTCATATGCATCATTCGCCAAATCGCTTGTGTCAGGTGCGCGTCGGGGCTTGAAAATATTCCTGCGGAGAGATGAGCTAGTGACAGATCAAATGTATTAAACATCACGACGCACCTTTACCAAAGTAGTCTAAAATTCTGCTGTTTAGTTATAGGCCTATTGTTTTTTCTGAATGATTATTAAACACGACATTATACGATATAACATATACTACAATTTAGCACTATATTTAATTAAGCAGGATCCGTTCGATTTTTCCCTTTTCAAAATTATGCTTACATCCAATCAACATAATTTGTATTTATTATTATGCAAAAAAAAATAAGAAAAAAAGAGAGAGAGAGACTCACATAAAATGTATGGGTTTCATTATACTGGATCAGCGGCTATGTGTAAATCATTCTCAGAGCATATCATAATGCCATCTCTTTTGTGTGAGATATTGGCAACATTTCATCACTAGGCGGCGACAAAGCAAGGCCATAGCTTATGCGCTCCATTTCACTGGGCCAGAATGATCAGGTAACCGAGTCAGTCCAGTCAGGAGGACGGTTCAAAGTTATTCTGTATGGGTGACATCATTTAAACTCTTCTAAACAACCTATAGAATAATTACTTAAAAATGTAGGCCTATATATGAATTTGATGTTAAGCGCACTTATCCTACTCTCTACTCACAGTATAGAGATAGTATTATTATTGTGTTCAATAATAATTGAACACAATAAAATAAAATCATGTGACATGAATAAGTCAATCAGACAAACTTAAGTAGCCTATATACGTGCAATCCAGTAGAACATATACAGGCAGGCCTAATCCATCCAACAGTGTAATTTAGGCCCATTTATATATACCGGCTTCCCTCCAAAGTCTTACCAATCACAGAAGATCAAAACAATGGTTGAACCTGTCAGTCAGTGCGTTGGGGAGAAGCCGGAGAACGTCCAGTCAAACAGAAACAATCAATCGCTTTATTAGATTTAAGACGCCTCGGGAACTCATTCTGCTGCCTGCTACCTGCCATCCCCAGCTCTAGTTAATTGTCGGACATTGATTCTCATGCGTCTTTGCATGAAAACAGTCACCTCCTCGCCCATAGCGGCCTTTGACAGCTGCAGACAGCGCTTACGACGATATAACCCACCTATGTCATTCACTTTGAATAGGCATGCAGCCTGCATGGTGCAGGTCTCGTCGAAGATAAAGCTTGGGTTGCAGTTCACTGTTGTGTTAGGTTATAGGGGTGGACCTATACGCATATTCTATTATTATATTACATAATTTATGCCATATACAGACCATTCAAAAACGGCAACTTTTACATCATTAGCTGCAGGTGCATGTGAAGTGGTGTGGATCTGATCTACCATGCAGGCAGAACATTAATTGGTTGGGAGAGAATTCAGACTGACCATATTTCCACCAGTTGGAAATCCAGTACGTTTTCATATCTCATATCGGAAACGTCAATCCGATTGATCTACTTAACATTAGACTACACAAACATACAGTATATACACAAGGTAAATAGTCTGTGGGTCTAATTTGATTCTTTTTTGATAACGTATTTTCAGTTACCTCTGGCCCAAGTTAATGTTCATATAGACTTATTCTGATATTAAAATATCTTTAAGTAAAATACAAAATAAAAAGTGTCAGGCTACACGAGAATAGATTCAAATATAGGCAATTGTTAGAAGTCTGTTTATTTTGTTTCTTTTTTGTATTGTGATAATTTAATGTGAATTGAATTAAAATTAAATACTCCTCCTGGGGCCCCCTCAAGGACCCCTGGCTGGAGGTCCCCAGATCCCACTTTGAACACCACTGCCCATATGCTGCATGCAGGCAGGGGCGTCACAAGGGGTAGGACAGTGGGACTGAGTTACTAGGGCCCAAGGTGGTGGAGGGGCCTTAATTATTTTATACTTTAGCTATTGAAAAATAGCAGATATACAAGCTCACAGCGCGGCGCGAGCTTGTAGATCTGCTATTTTTGAAAAGTCGTGAAAATGTGTGCAAAAATCTTTGAATATATGTATTTTTTAAGCGAACATTTGTAACTAAATATTCTGAGATGAGGGGTCCGTGGCCAAATACATACCATTTTGGGGGTCCTTCACATGAAAAGGTTTGAGCTCCACTGACATCGAAACATAGGTTTTTCAAAAAACCTTAGAAGGATTTGAAATAGTCAAAGATTGTCATGATTTTTCAAAAATAGCAGATCTACAAGCTCGCAGCGCGGCACTCGGTGCCGCGCTGTGAGCTTGTATATCTGCTATTTTTCAATAGTTAAAGCACAGGGGCCCCACAGTGAATCCTTGTACCCGGGGCCCAGAATTTGGTGCGACACCCCTGCATGGGCCAGCCAGCTACATGCATGTATAGGACAACTGGGGGGGGGGATGCATTTCAGTTTGAAATACTAACAGTCATGTATTTTCACCTTCAATTTCACAGAAGATTTTTAGGGTGAATTTACAGAATTGTTGCCATTGAAACATTATAACATCTCATCCTACTTTTGGGTGTATATTGGATATAAGTTTTACTCTCCGGCTGTGGTGTTTTGTTTATTTCTTGGCAGAGGCCGTTGGAAATGATGCTTGTACATTTCAAGCCATTGGCAAGGGGCAGTATTGTGAACTTTGCAATGCTGAAATACTGTATCTACCTTCGTAAATTATGAATAAGATAGGATCACTAAGATAAGTGATGGGACTGAAATCATTATACAGTGATGTAAAATATATCTAAAGTAGCAGTATGTGTGCAAAATTACTGCTGTTCAAATGCAACTGAATTCTTGATTGCTATTAATTCAAAGAAATTGATTTTCACAGTTGTACACAACTATGCATTTGTGATATCATTTTACAATCATTTCCACCTGGTTTTGGAGAGGACTGGAAATAGTCATCGCAGAGAAGAAATGACTGCAAAAAACTATAGGACTTGAGGGAAAGCATTTTTGAGATTATAGACGCATGGCAGATTCTACAATTTATATCCGATTTGGGAGACAAAGTAATTCGAAAATATTGAAACGAGTTCAAGAAACCAAGTGCAATTGTTAATAGATTGTCAGTAATAGATCATATTTTAAAGAATCTCCCCAACCCCATGCATGCCTGTTAATAGTTTGCAAGAAGAAAGCTGCCACTATGCATACCGAAGGATTTACCGACTTCATATTAAAACCTGTCTCTTCCTGGTTCACATTCATGATGACACAGTATGATCCTCAGTGTTCATTTAACTCCGACAGTATATAAATGGACCCATATAGACCAGTAATGGTCCATTTGAGTCTGTTTTTACACTTGACCTGGAATGGTAAAATATGTCAATTTCTACATTCCGAAAGTGATGGACCCTTGTGGATCTGTTTTACACTCTCTGAGTTTAATTAACAATAAGGATGCATCTGTCCATTGCAGCTTACCATTAACTTTTATAATGGAAATACTCATTGCTATTATGTCATTAAGTATTAATCTAATAGTATATTAAACATTACTATTATTAATGTTGCCATAATCTAGACAGATACCATAAGGATTTCACATTTTAGGAAGACGTGACAATGACCAAAGCAGTGGCGCGTCCACCGCTGGCCTGTGGCGGCCACTCCAGCAATCTGATGGACGATCACTGGTGAGACAGGTCTTGACTGCTGGTCAGGGTACTTCACATTACTGTGAAGCTGCAAACCCCTTATGTTAGGTTCTAGTTGTACACAGGATTGAAAGTATTTTACGAGCATAAAATTCGAGTGCAATTAATTTAATTGTATGTAATTAATAATATTCTGGTATGATGATTTGGCATTCATCAAGGTTTGTGACTATAGTTTAGTCAGTCAAAACTATAGTATGTAGCCCTATCTAACTGAGGAAAGGCAATTATAAAAGGTATGATGTTGCCTGGTTGGTAACAGCTTTTGAAATATGCTAATGTGTCCTTTAATTCAGTGGCGAGCTTGTAGATCTGCCATTTTCAAACAATCTTGAAAATATGTGAAGCATTTTGGCATATAATAGTTTCAGATGGGGGTCTGTGGCCAAATACATATTAATTTGGGGATCCTTGACATGGAAATGTTTGAGCAACACTGCTTTAATTGGTCAAATTAAATGCTATAGGTAGTATCACATGCTATCAACATTTGTATTATTTATCTTGCCCATGTCCCAGTGGGTTGAGGAATGAGCCATTAAGCACCAAGGACATGCTATACAGAAACTCATTACAAAATGTTTTCATTACATGTTTTTTTTACAAAGTTTACTCATTTTGCAGACTTTCAGACTCATCTTCCAAACTACGGTGAAGCATGATACAGTAACTGCAGGTAAATGTGGCTCAGTGTTACCAGATGTACGATAATTATCGTATTTGTACGATAATTTGACCCTCTGTACGATGTACGATCAATAATTCCAAAAATGCCCAAATGTACGATAATTTCGGCATATCACCAAAAAGAGCGTGAATTCACTATTTTCCCTGGCTGCTGATCTGGGATCAGGTTTGGCTTCTCAAAATAAGCCAGGAATATCAGTCAATCTGACCCTAGATCTGTACTTGGAGGTATTAAAAACACCAGTCGTGTCTTTCCAGACCAGTTTCAGGCTTTTATTTATGTAAGCTCCAGGAAGGTTCCTGCTTCCACGCAGCATAATGTGATGTGTTTTTAACACACAGGAGTCTCAAACAAGGTCGTTTCTTACACTAAAGCGCATTTTTTGGTGAAATAATGTTTTTACGCAAGTGATTTCTCTTTTTTGGATAAAAAAAGAGAAATGTGTACGATAGTTTCATGTCAAATACAATAATTCTGAGCCTCTGGTACGATAATTCAACATTTCCCATCCTCTACAACACAGGTGAAGGTGGTGAAGTACTGACATGAACCCTAGTGCCTCTAGTCTAGCCCTATGCTGGGCAATAGGTGAAAATGTTACGTCTTAACCTAACAGGTGAGATTGCATATCGTCTATTTTTGGCAAAGGGAATTTATGTAGACGGAAAAATGGAGGGGGGAAAGTACAGACCCCTGTGGAACCCCCGGTACAAGCCCCCCCCCCCCCCCCCCCCCCCTGTCCATGTCCGTCTGTCCGTCTATTAACAGCTAATCTCCGGCACCGTTGGCCCTATCGACTGGAACTGTGCACACACTCTCCCTGGAGGCCAAAGCAGAACCCTGCCTGAATTATAGTGCCACCAGGAGGCATATTTTAGCAAAACCTTTTTTTTTGTTTTGTCCAAAATCATGCAAATTGGTATAAATCTCAATAGTCATGTGATCAACACGTCACGGATCCGTCCGATTTTTCATATTCCACCCTGATTGGCTGATTGGCTTTGAAAGTTTGCAGGAGTGGTCAGCTTTGAACAAAATGCCTGAAATCATGAACACAGCGTGTGATTACTGTGAAACTTGCATGCACATTTACTAGGCCAAGGAAGACATGCCACTCAAAAATGTTCTAATCAGCCTCATGGTGGCGCTATAACGGGCTGATTCACAGTTTTACCTAACTGGACCAATCTACGTGAAACTTTGCATGCACACTCCTTAGTGGCCAAGGAAAAACCTCTGCCCTGTATTTTCCCCATCAGCCTTTTATAGCGCCATCAGGAGGCTGACTTTTGCACACATTTTATGCCTACAGATTTTGTCCACACATCACACAAATCGATACACTTTGTCTCTATAGTCATGTGATTAATACGAGTCTGTCCGATTTTTCATATTCCATCCTGATTGGCTTGACATCTAAATTTGCAGGAGTTGCTAGTTTTGAACACATTGTCTGATTGCAGTAAAACATCACACTCACACTAGGTTGAGGAAAGTTTCCTGATTGTCCTGTTATAGCGCAACCAGGAGGCAGACTTTCGCTAAACACATTTTTTGCCAGACCCATGAAATGGGTAGGCCTACATAAGCAAATGTCGGTCTGTCTGTCCGGGTTTTCTATATAAAGGGTATATATGATGATGACATGATGATGACATGCCTACAAAAGGCATGATGTCATAATGGCAGAACCGGGGTCTGGCACAACCAGGTTGACCTGGTCTAGTTTATATATATATTACTCACACAGATTTTATACAAACATCATGCCAATTGGTACACATAATGTCTAGGTGTGTGCTCAAGACGGATATATCAGATTTTTCATAATCCATCCTGATTTGCTAAGATTGGTATCTAAACTTTGCAGGAGTGGCCAGTTTAACAAAATGCCTCAAATCATGAACACAGCGTTCGATTGTAGAGAAGCTCTGTCATGCTGCACATCCCCAGTAATCCCCAGTAGGCCGAAGAAGAAGTGCCAGCCTATTACATTGGCCTATTATAGCGCCACCAGCAGGCCGAATTACACATTTTGTCCAAACATCACACAAATCACATTATCGCTATAGTCATGTGATCAAGACAGAACTGACCAAGTCAGACCTAATCCTGTCTAGAATTGGTATCTTAAGTTTGCAGGAGTGGCAAGTTTTGAACAAAATGCCTCAAATCTTGAATGCAGCGTACCGTTTTCTTTTCTTGTTCTATCATTTTTTCTTTTCTTTACATATCTACTGCATAGTACTGTGTTCTATTCGTCTGTCATTCAATGTTATATGAGATACTTTAATGGTTTCCTGTGGAAATAAGCTTAGTCTTTTCATGGATCTCCTTTTAGTAGACCTTGTACCAGTGAACTGTACCGTCATGAAACTGTACCTTTTCCTATGCAAACTTCTAATAAAGTCTTCAATCAAAATCAGTCCGATTGCCATGAAAGTTCACACACGCCTGTTTTAGCTCCACCAGGAGGCTGAGCTTTACAACCTAACCTGGTGGAGACCTGTGCTCCGAGGAGCACTCTCGATTGGGGCCAGATCACAGCCCATATAAGGATGATCTTGACGTCATTACCAGGACGTCATATGGGCGTTTTTGTTAGTGTAAGTGTCGGTGACACTTGGTTATTTTAACTTCAAGTTTGCTTTATTTTGAAGTTATTCTGTCATTTAGGTTGTTTATTTTGGTTCACTTTATTTGATATTTCCTGTTTGATTTTGGCACTTCCTGTCACCTTACTATATAGTCGACGCCCGCTAGCCTCAGTCAGATTCACCCAAAAAGAATGCAGACAGAGTGAGACAGGTGGAGGGACACAGCATGTGAAGTGGAACGACACGGCAAGGTATTAAAGTTTGTTTGTAGGCCTATGCATTGAACATTTATGCTCATTGTTGAAGTAATGTTAAAGTAGTTGACTGAAATGGTTTGTCCCCAGTGCCTGCTGGTTCCATTGCTGTGTCCAATTGTTTGGTGAACCCCATATATCCAAGGTGGCTTTGTTCAGCCTAGCGCCCCTGGTTAGCGGATTAAGGTACAGGATGCTTCTTTGTTTGTTTTTGAGGGTTTTGATTTCTTTTGGGATATAATTCTTTGTATTTGTTTGGCTTTTGTTTTGGGTTTTGGTGCCTTGTTTGCTTTGGTATTTGGTTGCGATTTAAATTGATTAGTTTATTTGTTTTTGATTAGTTTATTTGTTTTGCTATTTAAGATGAGTTCTGAAAACACTGCATTGTAATGGAATTATTTTATTGTCTAATTGAAACAAGTAATTGAATCACTGCATTATAATTTGGCCTTTTATTGTTGAAATGAATAGTAACTTGAAATGAATTGAATTATTGAGGTTATGATTTGAAATGCATTGATTTTATTGTTTGATGTGAAACTGTGAAATGATATTTGTAATATTTATTGTACTTATTTTTTATCTTTCATAGTTTTCACGGTGTTTGGCGGACGCTTCAAATGTGCAAGAAGTGACAATAAAAAACACCCGTTGAGACAATCCAGCTTGTATTCATTCACAAACCGAGGGCAGCTACAGTGAAAACTTAACCCAGAAGCAAGTCAACACCATCAACACCTCATCTACAGCCACCTTGCGTCCAAGTCTTCAGCTCACCGTCTCAAAGTTTGTCACACTCCCACCTCAGTAGCCTTTGTATTGAGAGGAACTATGAAGCCTCTATTTCTTTGAGACTGAAGGTCGCTTAAAGGACAGACCTACCTTGAAAATTATAAAAATAAGAAAAAAAAAATAAGGAAACATTTGAGAAACAAAAGGATGAGAAACCAAATGTGTTTTCTGATATGAAGAAATTTAAGGATACTGCTGCACAGATAATCTCGTTCAGAGCTATTTAAGAGGCTTTGATATGATGGATGATTAAAGGGGACATTAATTTGTGTAATTTTGTTCAAAATTATTGGTTCGTTTTGATAAATTCCTTTGGGGGTCAAAGTGGAATGTCTGTGGGGCTTCGTGTAATGGTTTTAGTAAAAGTTATTGTAAAAAACCCAGACTAAATGTACCCCAAAGTGTAAAGTAATCAAACAGAAAAAGGCAGAACAAAATGTCGACCCCTGATGAGTCCGTAGTCATTATGCAGCAGCCTAGGAATTCTGAAGAGACAACAAAGGCATTCACCGAAGCCTACACCACCTGGATACAAACGGCAAGAAAAGTTAAAATGGCCTTAAAGAAATTTTGTTCAGAAAATGACCTCTATGAACTAAAACAAATGATTCAGGACACATGTAATATAATGAGTGAATGCTATGAATCCATTCAGCATAGCTACACAGCCAGATCGAACACTGTTAAGAAAATGGATGCTTGTATCATTATTACCACTGAAATATGTGATCTGGTGGACAAATATCTAGAAGCCATGGTTGAGAGGAGGTTCGAAACGGAGGACGAAGATAAGACACCTGTGGGAGAAAAGGAGATGGTGGGAGAATCTGCGAAAGAATCCACTCCCACACACAACCCCACAGATCAGGAGTCGGTGGGAGAATCGGCGAAAGAGCCCACTCCCACAGACAACCCCAATGGTCAGGAGAACCAGAGTTCTGTGAATAACCTCCAAGTAAGGGAAAAGCCAACTCTATCCGATTCCGATGTGGTGATGGTCTTAGAACTAAACCTTAATGTAAAAAACAATGTGCAGGTAAAGGGCAGCCTGCAGCAATCGAAAGAACAGGAGAGCGACTCAGGCATCTCTGTGGAGTTGGATATGAGTAGTGGGTTTGTGAGTAGATCCGCTCTCATAGCTAAACGCAAACTGAAGAGAAGGAAGAAACCAGTGAAAGGAAAAACTGAACCGCCCAGAGACCTATGTCCGTGGGGATCCGGAACCATTGAAGGGAGCCATTCAACTCTCAGTCCTGCCTTCCCACCTGCCAAGATGAGGAACATCACCACAGTCCCTCCAGTTCCCTTTGAGGCCACAGGTCCTGGTCCTCCTCAATCCCAGGAAGATCTCAAACCGTCCCTGAGCAACAAACTCTTAGTTCCTGTTAAAAATAGATCAATTTCAAATGTCCAAACTCTGCCTAATCCTGCTGTAAAGAAAGATGCAGTAGATGACCCACATAAACCAGACATGAACATATTGAAATCTGCTGTCAATGCAGCCAAGAGAAGTGTTGCTTTGGCAAGAAGAAAACCTCCATGAAAGACTGACATAAGATAAAAGCAAGAGTTTTCCTCTCAAACCTTTTGACCCTGTAAATTTGACATTTGTGGAATCATGTTATGTTTTGATTTATCATAACATGATGGTGGGAGTGTAAGTGTCGGTGACACTTGGTTATTTTAACTTCAAGTTTGCTTTATTTTGAAGTTATTCTGTCATTTAGGTTGTTTATTTTGGTTCACTTTATTTGATATTTCCTGTTTGATTTTGGCACTTCCTGTCACCTTACTATATAGTCGACGCCCGCTAGCCTCAGTCAGATTCACCCAAAAAGAATGCAGACAGAGTGAGACAGGTGGAGGGACACAGCATGTGAAGTGGAACGACACGGCAAGGTATTAAAGTTTGTTTGTAGGCCTATGCATTGAACATTTATGCTCATTGTTGAAGTAATGTTAAAGTAGTTGACTGAAATGGTTTGTCCCCAGTGCCTGCTGGTTCCATTGCTGTGTCCAATTGTTTGGTGAACCCCATATATCCAAGGTGGCTTTGTTCAGCCTAGCGCCCCTGGTTAGCGGATTAAGGTACAGGATGCTTCTTTGTTTGTTTTTGAGGGTTTTGATTTCTTTTGGGATATAATTCTTTGTATTTGTTTGGCTTTTGTTTTGGGTTTTGGTGCCTTGTTTGCTTTGGTATTTGGTTGCGATTTAAATTGATTAGTTTATTTGTTTTTGATTAGTTTATTTGTTTTGCTATTTAAGATGAGTTCTGAAAACACTGCATTGTAATGGAATTATTTTATTGTCTAATTGAAACAAGTAATTGAATCACTGCATTATAATTTGGCCTTTTATTGTTGAAATGAATAGTAACTTGAAATGAATTGAATTATTGAGGTTATGATTTGAAATGCATTGATTTTATTGTTTGATGTGAAACTGTGAAATGATATTTGTAATATTTATTGTACTTATTTTTTATCTTTCATAGTTTTCACGGTGTTTGGCGGACGCTTCAAATGTGCAAGAAGTGACAATAAAAAACACCCGTTGAGACAATCCAGCTTGTATTCATTCACAAACCGAGGGCAGCTACAGTTAGACAGGATTATTGTTATTGTTTGTAATATTAGTTGAAATATGAGCATATAAGGTTATGTACTAGGACATATCTAACTAGTTATGATATTTATCTGGCCTAGAATATCACCTGATTTCAACCAACATAAATCCTGTCAAACAAAAAAGTCCATATGACGTCCTGGTAATGACGTCAAGATCATCCCCATATGGGCTGTGATCTGGCCCCAATCGAGACGTCACTGATTGGTCCAGGTCCTGACCGAGCTTGATGGGAAGGGCTTGTTCCTCCCTTACACATATTCAATGTAACAGTCGACTAAGTTACGCAAAAATAGATACAATTAGAAGCAGTGCTCTTCCGAGCACAGGTCTCCGCCAGGTCAGGTAGGTTATTGTGGCCCCCTGGTGGCGCTATAATAGGCAAATGTGAAAAGGGTGCCACGTCATCTGCGGCCTGTTAAGACTTGAGGCATGTTGTTCCAAAAATGTGTTTTGCAAAAAATGAGCTGCTGGTGGCGCTATAACAGTCCAATGTGAAAACTGAAAATGGTGGCATTTGTTCCTTGACCTATTGGGAATATGCGTGCAAAATTGCATGGAAATCGCAAGCTGCATTTATGATTTGAGTCATTTTGTTCAAAACGGACCAATACTACAAACTTTGGAAGCCAATGTAAGCCAATTAGGATGGAATATGAAATATCGGACAATCAGTCTTGATCACATGACACTGTGTACTGATTTGCGTGATTTTTGGAACAAATCTGAAGGAGTAATACCAGTAAGACTCCCTAAACGGGAGAAAAGCGACCGTTGGTCGCTTATCTCCACAATCTGTCGGTAGATAATGCCGGTCTTATATAAGGGTCATTTGTGTACGGTGTGATGTCATACTGATGTCAGCAGTGTGATGTCATACTGATGTCAGCAGCTATGTCTCTATATATGGAGTTATATGTTGTTCGTGTCCAAATATGGGGCTTGTGAGGTCAGACTTAGTGAGATTCGCCGGTTATCTCCATATATGGAGGGCTGTAGGGTAAAAAACATGGTTGCTATGGTAAACAGTTGGTTGCTAAGGTAAAAAAAACATGGTTGCTATGGTAAACAGTTGGTTGCTAGGGTAAAAAAATGGTTGCTATGGTAAACAGTTGGCAGCTATGTCTCTATATATGGAGTTATATGTTGTTCGTGTCCAAATATGGGGCTTGTGAGGTCAGACTTAGTGAGATTCGTCGGTTATCTCCATATATGGAGATAACATGGTAAAAAACATGGTTGCTATGGTAAACAGTTGGTTGCTAAGGTAAATAAAACATGGTTGCTATGGTAAACAGTTGGTTGCTAGGGTAAAAAAATGGTTGCTATGGTAAACAGTTGGTTGCTAGGGTAAAAAAACATGGTTGCTATGGTAAACAGTTGGTTGCTAGGGTAAACAGTTGGTTGCTAGGGTAAAACCATGGTTGCTAAGGTGGTTGCTAACGTACACTAACAGACCAGCAACAACAGACTGTTGCCACAGCAACGTACACAAAGGTTTGTGTACACATGTGGTGTGATGTCATACTGATGCGGAGATATGAGCAGGGCAAAGGTGTGACGTGTGACGTGTGACGTGTGACCGACCGACCGACCGACCGACCGACCGACGGACGGCCGGTGGAGGTTTTGATACTAAACTGCGACCTACGGCCGCAATAAAAAAAAGTCGGCCTCCTGGTGGTGCTATAAAAAGCATATTTGAAAAATGCAGGGCAGAGGTTTTTCCTTGGCCTTTAGGGAGTGCATGTGCATAAAAAGGTTTAATAACTAAAAGAATCCGCCTCCTGGTGGCGCTGTAACAGGCCCATGCAAAAAATTGGGGGCAGAGGTTCTGCACTGGCACCACCCAGGGAGTGTGTGTGCACAGATTCACTGGCATCGTGCCAACGGTGCCGGAGATTAGCCGCCCACAAACACGGGGACACGCACGGACGCGGACGGACAGGGGTGAAATCATAGTCTCAGCCATGCCTTTCGGCCTAGCGGAGACAACTAGAAAGTCTCCACCAGGCCGTGTTGCCTACCCGGGCCACGGCCCACAAATTATGGAAGGCAGTCATAGCCAATTGGAATGGGATCAGAAAAATCTGACTCGTAAATCTTGATCACATGATCCCAGAGATAATGTGTGGGGTTATCACAAATGTCCGGGGCCTATTATAGAAAGTTGCATGATGCAAGGAATACAGGGAATTCTTTTTTTTTTTACTGTACGACGGTTATATGCCAAAATGTGAAGTGAGCTGTTGTAGTGTCAGATTTGAAAGAGGGTGGCGTTATTTCTTTGGCCTATAGTGGGAATGTGCATGCAACAGCAATTGAATGCTGCATTCATGATTTGTAGCATTTATTGCAAAATGAGACACTCCTGCGAAATTTGTGGCATTTAGTGAAAAATGGGCCACTCCTGCAAAAAACATGAATGTGTCAATGTAACGCGTGGTGAGCTTGTAGGTTGGCTGTTTTCGTTACGTTTGTGACACTGTATAACAAAGTCTAAGATCAATATACAAAAAAAAAAAAACATAAAACGCTGAAATATGAAGATACAAGTTACAGACTGACAGCAACAATATGCCGCTAACAAACGCCCACTGCTTTGAAAACCAATCATGTCACCGTCCCAATATGAAGGACCCTCCTTAAAGGGATAGTTCACCTATTTTTGACATGAAGCTGTGTGAAATACTTGCCATTAAAATAGTGGTTACAAATGTATTAATCCATTACCAGAGTCCTGTGGTCAGAGTTCTGGTCAGTTTTAGATGAATATAAAGTAGTTCCGGTGATTTGGCAGGGGCTCATGGCCCAATCATTAAAAATAGATGAATCCACAAAACTAGCTTCATTTGTATTGTTGACCCATTTCTACCAAATAGACCAACTTTCGTTCAACTTTGACCCCTCTGTCACATGGTACTATTTTTTGTGTCCAGTATCACTACGCCGCTGCAACGTATTTTCCCAAAACAAGGTGCTTTGCAGGCAGCTGATCAGAACGAAACCTCGCTCTATATGGTAGAAATAGGCCAACAATACAAATGACGCTAGTTTTGTGGATTAATCTATTTTCAATGATTGGGCCACGCCAAATGGCCCCCACCCCATTGGAACTACTTAATATTCATTAGAAACTGACCAGAACTCTGATCACGGGACTCTGGTAATCAATTAATACATTTTTAACCACTGTTTTAATGGCAAGTATTTCACACAGCTTTATGTCAAAAATAGGTGAACTATCACTTTAAGTCTTTGCATTGGTCCAACCAGTTTTATCAGTAGAAGATCTCTGATCATCTCACACAATAATGATGATACACACAACATATTTAATTAATTAATACTTTAATGTATGTGTATATGTATATAATTATTATTCTGTTTATATTGTTCATTCTTTCCCGCTAATACAATTACAATGACATGAATCAATGATATGTACACTTGAAAACATGTAATGGATATGCCAGGCAGTACTGGAGATATCCACAGTCACACCATCTATTATCATTCACACATGACAAATGCACATGACAAACACCTTGTGTTTTACCAAGTGTATATAATATCATCCATTTCAGCATGTTGGTTAAGACTAAAATGTGATGTAAATCAAATCTTGAAAGCAAATCTCATCTTAAAAGCTTTGGAAGTAAGGTTGCTACTCTAAGTGCAATGTGACATTTACAATGGTTCCTTTCAAGATGGCAATATTGTATATTATTTCAATCCCAAGTTTATTCAGCAATAAATGTGTGACATTCAAGTTTAATTTGAAAAGCAGGTAGAAATTCATTTATGACTAACAATGGAAAATATCATTAAACACGAAGAAAAAAAAAGCAGTTGGAAGCACGAGTCTCGTGAACACTTTATTTTTTTTACCTTTAATCAACAGGGAGTAGGCACACTGAGGATTTGCACATTTTAATCTACCACGAGAATGAAAGAATAAAATTAAGAAAAAAAAAACCATCCCAAAATGTTTGTTATGTCTCAATATTTTTTTGTCTCATCTTTCCATGTCCCAGATGCATGTAGAACAGTGCCATTCGCTGCTGTGCTGCCATTAGCCTTAAATTATTTTAGGAAGGGCTCCGTCACCGCCATCTAAAGACAGAAGTGCTCTGTTCTCTTCCCTCTGTGTAAGCACCCCTTGTCCCTCCCCACCACCGTGCATTCTACAGTACCTGAGGTGCATGATCGGAAATGCCCAAGGAGTGGGGAACACATTGATTTAAGTGCACTCCTTCCACAGACTGGCCCTGACAAGGTTGTTATAACAGTCGGAGGGGTCCGTGCAATCACTAAATTACCGGAGCTGTCAGTCAAAGGAGGTCGCTACTGGCCCCTTCCATGGCTGCGAGCGGCGTTCCACTAGCAGCCTCCCCGAGTGATTGATCCATGCTGATGGCATCACAAAAATAATTACGACTCGTCTCCTGACGTGTGATTCCATACCACATTCACGCTTCACAAAGGTAATCGGGGGGATAAGAAGGGGTCAGTGCCATTTCCTATTACCTGAAGTCCAACCAAAAGGGTAAAACTACGCAAACACAGTTAGGGAGGGGGAAACCATGGAAGCAAGACGGAGGGGAGGGGGAGTTAGCCAGTGGACACTAAGAATAGCTGAGGAGGCTCACATGCACTTTGTCTGACTGTCAATTCTTCCTTTTCCCCGAGCCAACAACAGCAGATAACTGTGTAGCAGATTGATATGTCCAAACATACTGTAATGAAAATTCAAAAACAATCCCTGTATTACCTACACTGGCATCGCAACTGACACGCTGTTGGGAGGTAAATGAGAGGGGAATATCATATTATAAGAGACATGTTTTGAAAAACCTTGGTACTTCTACGGGTATAAATTGTTACACATTCAGAGTTAAATTAACCAAGTTCTATTTTCATAGTACGGAAAATCAAGGAAGATGGAAAAGTCAAAAGATGGTGCTCAAAATAAAGATATCATTGGCCACCTTGTTGCTAGGACTGTGATACCATGGCAGCTGATGACCCGGAAGATGACCCCAAATGACCAGTGCAGTGGTTCTCAACAAGAGGTCCAGGGGTCCCTGAAGTGGTTCCCCCCCCCCCCCCCCCCCCCCCCCCAAAAAAAAGAACAACAACAACAAACAAAAAACTAAACATATTGAATGGATGTCTGTGGACTAATGCAGTGGTTCTCAACCTGTGGGTCGGGCCCCCAAATTATTTTGGGGGGTTCCCAGATTATTAACTTAATCTGCAACATTGTTTTCTCACTCAACAATATACAAAAAACAACATAAAGTTTATATAGAGCACATTTCTAAAGTGACAATTTAAGGACTTTTTAATACCTCTAAAATGACATATTAAACATTGGCCAAATTGCCAAATATTAGAAGCAGAAACTGTGAAAATAGCTGATCTTCATGCTCAATGAGGCGTTGTGAGCATGCAGATCTGCTATTTTCACAATAGAACCGTGTTATACAAAATGTAATGCCTCAACTCTTACTGTAGTGCTCGTCAGGGTGGGACTGGGGGGGGGGGGGGGGGGGGTCCCCAGTAAAAATATTATTATTTTGGGGGTTGCGGCCTGAAAAGGTTGAGGACCACTGGACTAATGCATATCAAACTGGGGGTCCTTGAAGTGAAAGAGGTAGAGAAACACTGGACTCGTGGATCCTGCCACACCGTTTCTGAGGCACTTTGTGGAGTCATTCATATTCATGGAGAACGCATTAACCATCATTAACTGTCTCCCCAGTCTTGACACAGAACTCCAGCACAAGGAGGAGGAGGAGGAGGGGGGAGGTTTGGAAGGGGCATGCATGCATGCCACGGCGCTTCAGCGCCACACACTCCCTCCATTCCTGACAGGGCGCCCCCGCTCGCTCCATGTGCCGTAAAAAAACACAAACAACACAGTGTAAATTGTGAATCAAGCAAGTAAACAATGTACATATGGTAGCTGCACCTGAAGGGACCGTCCTATTCTCCTCGCGTGCGGCCGGGGGAAAACGCGGCAGAGAGATGATGTCACTAACGAACTCCTCCGCAAAATACAACTGTGAATAATGAAAAGCTACACTGCATTTTGCAACCGAGAATAAAAGGTGAAATCGTCAGTGAGCAAAAAAAAGTAGGTGGTGGTGGTGGAGGAGGAGGGGGTGGAGAGAAAGCAAGCAATGATTAAATGATCAAAAAGCTGGCAGAGTGAGTCTGTGTGTCACTGCGAGGCACAGTCATCTACCCACAAGTGAAAGTTAGGTTTCAAGCACAGTGTAATTATAGCTGGGGATGTCAGTTTGACATTAATGCAGCCAGCAGAAATTCTCTAATTGGCCTCGGAGGAGAAAGTGAACCAGAAAATATATTAACATTTTAAAAAAGCATATTTTGCCTAATCCTTTCACTTTCCAACAATATTTGAAGACCAAAATGCCCCAGGCAAGAGAATTTAAATGAGCAATTTGTTTTTGAAGGAAACGGCCAATGAGACAGAAAATAGACTAAAGGGAAATCATTAGTGTATGAGAGATCCTGACAGGCTCGCCTTGCTGACTGGCTGGCCTGTCACTAGGAGTCTGTGTTCTTCAGCTCCACGCTATGAGCTAAGCTGATAACATGAAAAGACCTATAAACGTGCAGCCAGAAGTCAAAGCCTATTATCTGGAAATTCAAATGCAAGGGGTAAGGATGAAAAAAGAAAAAGAAGAGGAGAAAGGGGGAGAGGCCTAGTTCTCTACTGTAGGAGAAACACTGGCCGGATTGGAAAGAGCTTGTAATAGGCCCCTGTTATCCCACACAAACATAAGGCAGGCTTCGCTGGCAGAAAAATCGCAACAAATCATAAACACCACTCAAAAAAAAAAAAAGGCAGATGAAAGCAGAGAGAACATAAGACAGCGACAAACTGCTTAAAGTTAGGAAAAGGGATGCGACGTCACATGTGCCCGGGCCTGATGTGATATGACCGTATCAGAGGAACACAGCTAAGTGCAGTCAGGAGACGTTAGGCCGGTCCCCCGGTGATGTAACAGCTGAGGCAAGCATCGCCCCTGGCATGCCACTGCAGGGCAAACAGCTCCGGCTGGAGAGCCTTGCCCTTTTGAAACAAAACAGAGAGGAATGGCCAGGGGAAGCTGGCCAGGCCTCAGCAAAGGGGGCCAGGTTTATTTCCTCCAGCAATTGAGGAGGGGGGGGGGGGGGGGGGGGGGAGAGAGAGAGAGAGAGAGAGAGAGAGAATGAATGAATGAATGAATGAACAGAAAGACAGAGGAAAGTGAGAACAACAAAAGATCTCGGGTCCAGTGCCTGTCTTTTTTGTATGACAACAAAGGGCATATGATATTCTAGTATCCTTTACAACTGGCTGGTCAGAAGGTTCTGCTGGCACCTAGTCTCTACCCCCTGATTTATTCCACTTATAAGGATACATTTGCCATGGCGTAGCAGAGATTTCATGGTTTTATGGTGTTGGACGGTTACTCTGAACACGGCAATCTAATCAGTCCCTTTGATAAACATTTGACACAAAGCGGTGGGCTCCTGTCTCCGGTGCCTACAGCCCAGGGCAAGAGAGATTGAGACTGACGAATTTTCATCCACAATTTTCAGTGTTTTAACTCCACCTGTCAAACAGCATGCCAGTCATAGTGACACAAAGATGGGAGAAATCAAAGCCTCTCTCTCTCTCATCTTAAAGGAGCAGAGACACAGAAGCTGTTACAAGTTTAGAGGGGGTTTTAACACATGCTTATCATCAAAAGTAGAATGTGTTCTGCATGCCGCAAGAAATGGCTAATGAAAAGAAGCATATCAACTACATTGCATTATTGTCAACATGCTCTACATGGCAAACATGCAGAGGGGGGGAAAAAAGAGAGATCGAAGCAATGATCTCTTCCGAGCTCAAAATGTCAAAACACAGCGCAAATCCCTCAATGCCAAAGGTGCCTATTCTGCTATCACCCTGAACTCAGCCAGTTCTCAACAGTCATTTGCAACAAACATCTAACTAGAGGAAACTGCAAGCTACAAACCATTTGACCCTGAAGCACAGAAAACCGAGCGGCCCTCTCTCACCCAATGGAAGCAAGCTGGGGTTGCCTGGGTCAACACCTTCTCTTACTCAGCCTACAGCGTGATGGAAGCCCCAGACTTCTGCAATCATCGGGGGGGCCTCGACATGGCCTGAGAGCTCTGCTGTTTGGGGCCCCGCAGCAACCCTCCCCAGAGCCCATGGAGCGCCATACAGGAGGAAAACAAACGATGGCAATAATGTTGCGCAGGGCAAGCTAAATAAATGTAAAGCGTCATTATCTCACCATTAACTCCATAATTGAGGTGAGAGTACCGCTGGTTACTGGACTGTAATGAAACACTTGCAGTGTTTGCCCCACCGGTGCGAGGCTTGAGTGTTAACAGCAGACATCGGGGTTATCATGCGAAGCGGAGCGCATACTGTACAGCACTGATATCCAAGAATATCAGCGGTGAGAATAAATCATGTGACCTCAAGCAATACCAATGTACACCACGGCCTTCAAAACCGAATCCCTTCCTGACCAACAAAAGAAGAAAAAAAACTACCCCCTTTATTCCATCTAGTGATAGGCTATAGCTAATGTATTCTGCACGGAATCACATAGCCGTGAATCTTTTGATTCCTTTCAATCGGTTTCAAGGACTGTAAACAATAGTGCTACGGATATCATAGGGAAGGAGAAAATCTACCTCAGCTCAATTAAGGAGCCGCGCTGCTGTCTCCTGTGGCCCCTGTGAGATAGTAGCTATAATTAGAAGAGAAGCAGTAAACTTGCAGACATTATTGATGAGCCACTGTGCTGACACCTCCCTCGTGTTAGCATTAGCATTTTCTGGGGCTGGGGCTCGTGTCAAGAGAGACTGGTCTCCGAGTCCATGTCAGCAGGTGGGGCATATACGTGCTACATAGCAAGGCCACATTATGGCTGGAGACGGGGATAGGGGCTCTCCGTCGAGCCCCTCTTGGTTCCTGTCCACCTGATGGGAACACGGAGAGCTGGCTGTTCTCCCCTTCATCAATACGGCGGTGCTCTTTGTCAGTAATTTGCAATAAGTGTCCGCGCCACATCTTAAGGGACCTGCAAATCATTACTGGCTGAGGCCAGACTCCGCTACTAATTGGATGCGTTGGGCCTCATCAACTGAGGATTTTCCGAGACCTTTGACAGATACCAATTCCAAAATCATTGTTCAGTTGTCAATTTAAGAGACCGTTAAAAGAGCTTATTTTAATTTTAATTGGAACTTCCTCCCACCTTCATCGTGAGCCACAAGGATTTAAAAATGAGCACAGGGTACTGTGCGCACGTGCGTGTGAAGTGTGTGTGTACGTACGTGTGTGTCCATAACCCCTTGGAATGAGATGGAAACAGTGTGGGTCAAGCTGATGGGTAAGAGTTCTGACCAGCGTATGAATGAAGGCGGGCAGGCAGCGTTCACATTGGGTTTACAAGAATCTTAGTGGTTTCATGGGACTTCATGATCGACATCAAATAAACACGGAATCTGTGCTGCAAAGCTCCCAATTAAGCAAAACCCGCATCCGCTTAAGATGTTTGTTGGGGGGAGTGTGCTGGGACTCCCATCGATCACTCACCCCGGTAAACCGAACGGCTGATAGCGCTGCCCTCACATATTTATGTGCCGTAGTCTCTCTCTGACCCTGAACTGAAACCTCACTTGTTTTTAAGTCTGGTGGTGGTGTGTGGTGGTGTGGGGGTTGGGGGGGGGTATGTATGGAGTGGGTTGTGGTGGTGGTGTTGGTGGTGGGGGGGGGGGGGAGTTAGTTGGGGGGCTGCGAATGCTGGCAAGATGCAGCAAGTGCTAATATGCGTACGGGTGTCGATGAGCCTTGGTAGTGGACTGAGGGCTGGAGGGCTGAGGGTGGGGGGTCACGAGGCTGCAGGTGGATAGGACGCGAGGGTTTGGGGACGGGCTGATAGATTCGAGGAGCCAATGATCCCTTTGGAAAAAATAAAAACATTCCTTGCCTTAATGAGCCAGGTTATCGCACTGCCTCATCCATCCACCAAAGTTATACTGTATATATACGATATATACAGTGTGTGTATGTTATATATATATATATATATATATATATATATATATATATATATATATACACACACAATATATATATACACAGTGTGTGTATGTTATATAGGCCACACACTCATATATATATATATATATATATATAGCCTATGTGTGTGTGCATGTGCGTGCATGCATGAGTGTGGGTATTTATGTAGGTAGGTATCCATTTATTTTCATGTAACTAATATAAATCTGTGTAACAAGGCAACCGTTAATTATGTACGAAATCGAGCTATCATTCTACGCTGAACTGGGCATTAATGTTAATTCCAGCATGCAGTATGTGTAGTATTAGTCTTGGAGGCTCAAAGCAGAGGAGGAATCCTGTTCAGAGGGTAATAAGTGTCTAATTAAGGACCAGACGGGAGGGAAATTGTCAGGGTATGAAAGAGGCTTTTTTTTCTCCTTCTCTCTCCTGGTTTTTCACAACCACGGTTCTGGGAGCTGCCGTTGTGTTTGCCGGCTGTTTTACTCGCTGTCAGAAAGGATTTGAGGCAAGGAGCCATTTAAGCATGCGTACGAGGGGATTCATTTGACCTCATTATACAGCAATAAAGAAGGAAGCCGGTTTACTAAATATCACCATGCCGCTCGCACTTCACGTCAGATCATGCAGGAGTGCGCAAAAAAAAAAGATGATTCCAGAAACGTCTTGTGTAGAGAGAGAGAGAGAGAGAGAGAGAGAGAGAGAGAGAGAGAGGAGAGAGAGAGAGAGAGAGAGAGGAAGGGAGGAGTGAGAGGGAAGAAGGGGGAGAGAGATAGTAGGGGGAGAGAGAGAAAGAGATGGGAGGAGAGAGAGAGAAAAAGAGAGGGAGGAGGGTGAGACAGAGAAAGAGAGAGAGCTAGAGCTAGAGAGAGAGAGAGCAGAAGGAGGGATGAGAGTGGGGGGGGGCTGAACCCTCACTAGCCAGGAGGGATTCTGACAAGCACAGGAAAAAAGCAGATACGCAAAGCCCTGTTTAAGAGCAGAGCGAGTGGAGAAAAAAGATTTATGCTTTTAATTAATGGCAATTAAACCATGCCTGTTGGGCTGGCCTATGGCAATTGTTCTCAGTGAAAAGGAGGCCGATCCGGTGACAAGCATTTGAATCCACTAAGTTCTACCAGGGGAGCTGACACTGCAGGCATCAAACCTAAACTAAATCAATAAAAGAATTAAACTTTTATAAATTGCATTTTGACAAGTATCAGATAGCGCTAAGCTTTGATATTACGAATCCCTCCGAGGTGACGCAAACAAGGAGAGGCGTACTTAGAGATCCAAACAATCAAAGGGTCTCGTTAGCATGCGCTGTCAGATGCATCACTGCAATTAATTACTACAAATTAATGTGACTCTCTCCACCTCTGCTGATTGGAATGATAATCACGCTCGGCTCGGCAAAGCGAACACATGCAACCCTGCCAAAAATAATAAGGAGAGAAACCAACAGACGTTCCCCGCTACCCGTGTTTACAGCCCCAATCATTTGCTTGTTGCTTATTTTAACCTGCAGCCACACAAACACATACGCACACATGCACATGCATGTGCGCACGCACACACGCACACACTGCACAGGAACACACACACACATCCCTGCTCATTTGATGTCAAACATATAGTGTAAATAGGATTCAAGGTTGCTGGTGAATCACTATAGGCCTACTTAGTTAACCAACGCATCACATACTCATGCACGCACATGCGCCACACATGCATTTTTAACAACAAAAGGAGGCAGAGAATCTGAGCAATGTGCTACCAGACAAAAGTAGGTGTGACATTATGAAGGGTTGCACAAATGGGAAAGCACTGAGCGCTGGCCTGACAGCTCAAATGTCCTGTCACTTGAATCACTGTTCATAGTACAGTATGTCATGAAGTGAGCAGCAGCCACTGCTGCAGTGACAACACGTTACCGGGCACCAGTGGTGGACAAGTTAAGAAGATTTAAGTAGCCATACCTCAGTGTACTTATAGTTACTTAGTTACAAGTAAAAGTCCTGCATAAGTACTTTGACTTACTTAAGTTAACATCAAATTATACTTATTATGCGCGCGCACACACACACACACACACACACACACACACACACACGCACGCATGCACGCGCACACACACACACCCACACCCACCCCCACACCCACACACACACACACAGTCCCTTGTATGCCCATATATGGAGAGCTTGGAATGCCCATAGGACATATATTGTGTGAGTCTCATGTACCTGTAGTCTATAACATAAGACTTCTATGATGTGAGACGTCAGTCATATCCATATTTGGGAAAATATTTTGTCCACATTTTGTCCAACTTAAATAACCAACCGCAACTCAAATCACACTTGCAAATGAATTCCGTATCACTTACCCTACCTTTAATATACAGTGTTAAATCTGCCACATAGTAAAACTGACAAATAATTATAGTGGAGTAAAAAGTACAACATTTGCCTTGGAGATGTATTGGCTTTCAAGAAATGGAAAGTACCTTGGTATTGTAGCCTACTCAAGTACTGTGTACTAGAGTAAATGGACGTAGTTACTTTACACCACTGTCGAGTGCCAACAGGCAATCTAAATGAGACTGAAAGCGGTAATTACTCCCCCCCCCCCCCCTCACTAAACTGTGTACCACGAGATCCACCCAGCTCGCCCGTCGCCAGTACTGCTTACTCGCCCAATTTTTCATCTTTAATAATCAGATCTTGCATGGCATTCCAGTAACACGTGTGGTTCAGGCTGAAAAGGTCCTCATTTGTTAAGCAGTTATTTATTATTCATTTCTATTCAATGCATTTTCAGAATGATTTGCAAATTCTACCAGTATACTTAAATTAATACACATAATACAAAATGTAAGATTTTATATTTCCCTACAAGACATAATGGCTTTAAGGGAAATTAATATTACAGAGGTTGGCAATGTAAATTTAATGGCACTGATAAATGGATGCTCTGCCGTGGAATATATATGCACAGATTTATAGGGGTCTGAATAAATAATTCCACACCACAGTAAGACGTGCAGACATTGAATGTACAACACATCCGTGCAGTATTTCAAGGCAAACACAAACAAGCGAGGCAAATGAATCCCCAAAGCGAGAGAGAGAGAGGATCATCTTCATTCTTTATTGGCAGGTGAGTGTTGTCGCTGCCACGGAGCAGCAGCTGGCCCGCCTGCGCTTGCCCTTGTTGACGATACTTTAAAGTCTACATGATCTCATTCCCTTGATAGATTTGTCCCAGACTACACCTGGCTTTGGCAACCCCTGACCCCAGCCGAGCTGAACACCCATGAGGACGCTAATACTGACCTAACAGCAGCATAGAGCATGTTATTAGTTAGCATGTATGTCCGTATGTACGTACGTGCTTGCTTGCATGCTTGCGTGCGTGCGTGCATGTGCGTGTGTGTGTGTGTTGTGTGTGTGTGTGTGTGCATTCAAGTGAACAAGCTATGGCTTAAATGGACAAGCTGTGCAGAGCTGAAAAACTGCAGTGATTTGACTGGGTAAAAGGATGGTGTCCAACTCCCAGTGGTAACCCAGTAGACAAACCACTGAGTTCAGGTGGCCTCTCCAATCCCTCAGTAACTATAAGGAAAATGTCTCCATTTTCACATTAACCATTTATGCCCAACCTGTCACATCGTGACACTTTGTGGGCTTTTATAGCCACTATTTTCGCAATTTTCAAAAGAGCAATTCTTCAAAAAACGTTTGACATTTTGGGGCATTTGTGGACATTTTGGAAGACTTTCGCCTATAATGACAACTCCAAAAAAGAGATGCCAGGGTTGAAAATGGGTTAATTCCTGTACAATTCTCTCTTCCTGTGATGTCGAGTTAAAAGACAGTGTTCGGTGCTTTTAAGGGTACGCTTGGCTCTTTTGTGCATGATATATTACAATATCCCACTGCTGCTGTTGTATCTTTAATTTACACTTGGAGATATCTCACCTTTCTGAAGAAATACATAAAAGCCATAAAGGGATTACACCGGTAGTATATTACCCATTCTTGTTGTCATCAAATTATTGTAACAATAATTAAATGTGCCGCAAATGTATGTATGGCTCTACGGAACTACCAAAGGAAAAAGCAGGCCATATTTAACATTTTGCAAAAACAAAGACACTAATGCAATACATTATGTGTAACCTCCTCCTCTGTTTTAATGCGGATCATTTATATGCAGTTACATCTCATTATGATAATTTGATATTTTGGTTGAATGGCTCGAGGCAGGATTATAAGGGAAGTCTGTGTAACTAATGCATGTATTTATTGATTTCTCTGTCCTAAATCTATCCTTCTTAAGTTGTCATGGTTTAGCAGCACGTTTCTCCTTTTTTCTTTCTTTTGTTACAAAGTGGTCAGGAGTGCTTAAACAGGGGGATACCGTTAGTGCAGACTCATTAATACCCAACGCCTCACTGTGGCGTTTTGAGCCTGCACCTTTTAATGTCACATTTCACAGATGTAGCATTAGCTCTGAGACACGAGTACAAAAAGAGGAATGAGCCAGAGAAAGGCAGAGGGGAAAAAAAAAACCCTGATGGAGGAGAATCTGAGAGACAGATTAATGCCTTTCTGGTACTTCAGTGTATCAGGACAAGGATTACTGCTGCAACAGCTGCGCCCATGAGTCCCCTGACTGAGAAGAATTACAAGTATTATCACCTACATCATTAAAGTAGGGTTCATAGATGTGGAATGGCTTCAATCAATTCATCCCCAGATAACACCCAGCCAGCTGGACCCCCTGCGTGAGAACTTGACTTAATTGGCCAATAAGTGGTGGGGAAGGGTGCATGCTATTTGATCAAATTACGGGGCCCTGGCGAACGGATTACAGAATTTGTGTGTTTTTTTTTCTTCTTCTTCTTCTTTCTGAGGAGTTATGTGGAGGGAGGTTGGGTGGGAGGCTGACTGCAGGTCAGGGCTACCGTTAGCGCGGGCCCAACTAAGCTTGTCTGTGGCTAAGTGTGAGGCCAGTGAAAAATGGTGGCCCACTTGGCACTGGGGATGGGAGAAAGAACGCGTCGTATCCAGGTCAGCCTTTTGCTTGGGGGAAATATACCCATTCATCACCCCCCCCCTCCTCCTGGCCTCATTTCCGTCTGGTGATACTTGTAAACTAACAACTTCCTCGTGCTATTTAGTTAGAATCACCGTGCTACATATTCAAATGCCTTTATTTCATTTCTATGGGGATAAACAAGGGAAAGGAAAGCTCCCGTTGTACAGGTGTGGCCCTGCGTGGAAGGAGAGGATAGAGAGCTATAGTATTTATAGGCTACCTACCACACAATGAGATTTGCACTGTACAACAGTTTAGAAAACACACACGGTGAGATATAACAACACTAGCACATGGTGCAGCTTAACACATGGGCACAACATGGGAAAAAGAATAAGAATGCCCGATACTGTACATGTAGATATTATTAATGGCACTCTAACAATGTATTCATGAGAACGTCATCCATGAAAATCAGGCTTTAGATTTCTCACGACAGCCACTGCTGTATGCACAACATGGAATAGGTGCAGAATGTTGACATATGCAAACCAACATAATTATGTTTGGCATTCTCCATGCTGAACTGTTATTACGGCTGATTATAGTAGTTTAATTAAAATGTATGGTGCAAAGTGTCCTCGTGCAAACCAGCCACAAATCAGAAACCTCTCTCTCTCTCAGCGGGCTGCCGTCCTCTTAACTAAGAGGAATTTAAATTAGTTAAAATGCCAACGCTTCTCTGAAATCGCCCCTCTGCAATATTCATGGTTGGAATAGCTTGGCTGAAAGGCATTTTCATTATCATTATTCCAAAGTAGCCTACAATTTAGTCATTAGTGCCCAACTGGGGTTGCATACAATTGGAGGACATGCAGTAATACACAGTAAAATCCGGGTGTTAATTTAACTCTGGGAGTGTACAAATGGAACCAAATGGACCCGATTTGTACACTCTCAGAGCTGCGTGTCTATTTGTATCCATCTAAACTGTATTCAGAGTTAAATTAAGTCAGATTCGAATTCAGAACTGGAGGTCTTCAAGGAAGCACATTTACAAAAAAGGAGATAGTTTTTAATGTGTGTGTAGACTGTGTACAAAACAAGAATTCATAAAGATAAAGATATGCCAGCGTGTGTGTGTGTGTGTGTGTGTGTGTGTGTGTGTGTGTGCGTGCGTGCGTGCGTGCCTGCGTGCGTGCCTGCGTGCGTGCCTGCGTGCGTGCGTGCGTGCGTGTGCATGCACGCAAGGGATGTGCACACATGCATTCTCCTCCACCATTTCTCAGGATAATTCTTGGCTGGAGAGCATGTTTGTCATCGCTGTTAAAGTGCTGCGCACATTAATTCTAGCTTTGCCATAGTGTAATACAGGCAAAATGAGCAGTCCTCCAGGGGGCCTCAGCATGTAGACTAACTACTGGACAGAATTAGACTCTTACAGTCCTCGCTATTCATAATGTCATTAATATAAAGGCAATTAAATGAGTTTTTAACCTCCCAACCTCTTATCGTTATTAATGAACGCTGGATGGAACCAAAACCCACCCGAGATGAAACTGGTAATTATCTCCGCATCAGGCATCTGAAAAGAGGGCTTTTTAAAAGTAAAGCTTAACGAATGAATTTGTTGGTCGCGCATTTCCAGGCGTACCCGGAGGGAGATGATGATGGCGCTCTAATTTAATCACATGATGTCATACCAGGCGGGTTAATTAGATGGGTTTTTACTGTCACTGGGCCTGGTGGCAAAACACTGGCATCCTCAAACACCCCCCCCCCCCCCCCCCCACCATCACCATCAAACTGTCAAACTGGTCATTAGTATTTCATACACTTTCACTATAAAAAAAAACAACACTTGGGAGGCAAAAGAAACTCTGCCTAAGGGGATGGAGCCAGCACAGGTGATTTGCTGCTTTATGCTCATTGGCCATGCCTTTATGTTCCTTTTGCAATAGTAATTATGCAAGGTAATTGTGTGTGTGTGGCTCAGTCCCTGATAAAGACATCATAGCACAACAGTGCTGTGAAGTGGCTCGGCTCCTAAATGGTGACGCAGCCCTGTTCTATGAACAGTGGTGGAAAGTAAGTACCTCTACTCAAGTACAGGTACTGTACTTATAAGTAACCTTTTAGGTACTTTTTTTTTTTTTAAGATTTGTTTTTGGGCTTTTTATGCCTTTATTTGATAGGATAGTAGACAGACAGGAAATGGGGAGAGAGATGGGGAATGACATGTGGCAAAGGTCATCCGGATCGGGAATCGAACCGGCGACGCCAGCAGGCATCATAGCCTAGTATGTGGTATGCACCTTGACCACCAGGCCAGCGGGCGCCCCACCTTTTAGGTACTTTTACTTTACTTGAGTATGTCCAATCTTTAGACTTCATACACTATAGATCTCAGAGACAAATATTGCACTTTTTACAGCTTTAGTTACTAATTTAGTTACTTTGGAGATTTAGATTATTATTACAAACACAGATAAAGTATAACGTATTTTAAATCAGCCTCTGCCTTACCATTACCAACTGCAAAGTTGTCAATAATATGTATATCTTTGTCAATACAATCATCAATCAATTAAATAATTCAAGTAAAATTCAGAATTTCCTCGTAAGTATTTCTGCTTCATGCTATTGCTTCTTTTACTTAAAGATTAAATCTGAAGTTTCCAAATGCAAGTATTCCCAATAGTGAGACACTGCAAGATGTTTACAGTCAGGAAACACTTTTTGGCCAGTAAGGGCTGTGGTCCGTGGAGATGAAGCAGGTTTTTCCTTGCTAACCTCGCTGTTCCCCAGACAGCGAGGGTGAAGGTCAGGGGTCATTGTCACTGTGTACCCAGGTCTGCAAACAGCTCATTAGTGAGTCGGCAGTCTCACCGCGGACAGCACTCCTGGGACCAGGGTCGCACTGGTACCTGCTCCACGCCCCGTTTGTTTTGGAAGGTCTCTTTAGGGACGGCTTCTCCTCGTCTCTCTCTCCGCCTCATGTTTAATTAATAATTAACTTATGTCAACCGCTTGTTTACCCACATGGGGTAACAGAGACGGATACAGAAATGCAGCAATGCCGTGACAATGACGATTTGCATTCCATGTTTAGCTGTACGTGCGTTCCGCATTGTGTGGGGTTTTATTATAGCCATGTTTTTAACAAATCAAAAATCCTTTGTTGACAGGGTACAATTCCGTTTAATTGTGGACAAGATTGCATATGCTGGGTGGACAATACAGTCGCAAATTAAACTTCTTGCCAGACGCTTTCCCTTCTCACATTCAATGGTGTGGCTTTAAAATTGGAAACGTGTGATATTTCACAAGTCTTTGGACTGCTAACTAAGCTGTCAAACGCGTAAACTGCGCTCCATCTCACTGACAACAATCCGCAAATGAGCTTGAAGTCATTTACCATGATTATTCTGGCAAATGGGCGAACCTTTTTTTTAATGGCCTGTCCCTGACAGAGTATAGAGATATTACTACTCAAAGTCTTCACCTCGTGTCATTTGGCGAACCTGCGGTTACGAACCCGCGTGTTACTCGGCAATCATGACAATTACTGACAAAATGAAGATTGACAGGGGGTCAAAACCGGGCATCTTTATTATGGTTGTGTCTGATCACAAAGGGGACTGCTGTGGTGGCTGCACAGAGCCTCGGCGTGAGGCTTGACAGTATATAAATCTGTCTGTCTGAGGGTCAACAGAAGTGAAGAGGTCTCCTGACCCCGTGACCCGAAAGGTCCAACTTGACATCTCTATCTATAGCCTGGTGTCCATGACAAAAGTATAGCGGTGACAGATAGAGAGGGGAAATAAAAGACCAAACTGCACTTGAATGGTTTGCCGTTTTCCAACTGGACATACTGAAATATTGGTTCTGTATTGATTTTGCCGTCTCTGTTGCATATTTACATTTATGTTTAGGTTGCTTGTGTGGGCAATGGTTTATCAATAACCTTTGCTCCTAGATAGTTTGACTTTCTGTATTGTGCAACAACAACCAAGTCACACAAATTTAAAATAACAGATAACAGTCAAAGTAGATGCTACTTTGACTATACAAGTCACACAAATTTGCATGTGTATACACACATACATACAAATATAGCCTACATAGACACATATATACATATATAAAGTACAGTATATACTAGTAAGATGCCTCAGGGCGAAAAGCGACCTCCCCCTAAAGGGCGAGGTCGCGCCATGTCTTGGCCGTCTGGCCAGTGATGTCTATCGGACCAGTTTCCCATATATGGATATGAAGTCCTGTTAGATATGGGCTTAATATTGATGACATCAGGGATCTCCATATATGGGCATAGAGTGGTTCCCATGACATCACAACATACAATCCCTTTCATGCCCATACATGGAGATCCCTGTCTGAATCAGCCACACCACTGTGATGTCACCTGTGATGTCACAGTGATGTGTAAGGGGAACCACAGTGTCAGGCGTAATCCCTGCTCTGAGTATCTGACATCACTGTGATGTCACCTGTGATGTCGCCTGTGATGTCACAGTGATTTGTCAGGGGAACCACAGAGTCAGGTGTTAAACGTATACATAAGGACAATGTGCCGGTTCTGACAGTAAACTGCGACCTACAGTCGCAATAAAGTACACACACACACACACACACACACACACACACACACACACACACACACACACACACACACACACACACACACACACACACACACACACACACACACACACACACAGATAGATATAGATATAGAGATATAGATATACACACAGCTGATAACGTGCAAGATTACTGGAATTGTCCTGCAAAGAAATAGGAGGTGAGCTCTTCCAGAGACTGGCCCAGACTGCAGAGAACAGCCGACTGGAGGCCAATTCTTCAGTCCATCGGCCAAGATCATCCTCATCATGGCCAGGCATATTTCTTTTGATCTGTTGATTAATTGCGACTGCGCTGTGGCAGAAAGTGTCCTCTGATGTATCCATGTTTTATTTCGCCGGCGCGTGGCCTGTGGCTCCTGCCCCCGCGGCTCTGATGGCTTTAATTGACTGTCTTCCGTGTGATTAATGGTCACATGTTAAACATGCACATCTCGGACATTCTTACACAGATGTGAAAGGCAATTTGAGGAGAGGGGCCATCTCTGGAGAAGCACTTATCTCTGACTCCGAGCTCAGCATTTGGGATGGGGATGGGAGAGGGGAGCTACTGCTCTGGTCTGCAGGCCCCAGAGCCGACCTAGACAGAGTAGCAGTGACATTGAGGATATTTAAAGAAATGGCCTCCCCCCACTGGGCCTCGCAGACAATGGGCTCTCACTGCAAAGAAATTCATAGACGGGAGCATGATAAAATGTTGTAAAACAGAAACGGGTCTAAATGTTGTTCTCCGTATTGTTCTTTGAAATGGTTGAACGCAGACAGGGGACTACAAGTACTAGTACTTTATTGATCCAAATGGTGCAATAATAATGCAACATCAAAGAGCAAAAATCCTTCTGACATCAAAGTGAGAAAAAGAAAAATGCCATCCAGAATGGAGCTGAATAATAAACTCACAACATGTTAAGCCTTGAACCATATTCTATATTGGAAATCCATTAGCACAGACAAGTACTGTTGCATGCCCATGGCCCTTTAAGCTCACAATCTGCCTGCTTTTGGTCAGCATAAGGGATTACAAACCGTCCCAGTGATCCGGGTTTTAAGGAGCTGAAAGAATCACCGCAGTGACAGTGTTTACACAGTGGGGTCGACATCGCGGCGCTCTGCATGGGCACACTGGCCAGCATCAATCACCACACCACCAGGCAGCCACCAGCCGCCAGGACCAACCACTGCTCGGGCTGATTATCAGGATAGCTTTTACATCATTAGCCCAGTCCCCTGCCCCTCTCCCCCAAGACCCCCACCCTCTGATGATCTGTCCAGTGACCAACAAGGCTTGGCAGGCCACGGCTGAGATGTCTTGGCTGAGGACCTGAGCGCGGACCCGCTACCACCAGCAGCCACACAAACACCAAGCAACTTGACCTCCGTTGTAAAGCCCAGGGCCTCTGTGGCAACGGGCAGAGAGAGAGAGAGAGGGGGGCGGGAACAAAAGACAGAGCCCTTGGAAGAGAAAGGTCAGTATCGGGTCATGTGATTAAGCTAATTGAAATAAACATCCATGATTGGTCACACAGGCGAGGGCACTTGGCACCATGCCTCATGCCAACATCAGTCACTGTACAGCAGCACTGCCACGCCGGCAGCGAGGAGCGCCTGGCCGTCCCACGTGCCTGTCATGATATCATAAAGCCAGAGATCACAGGAGAGACGCTGGAATATCACCGGCGCCCTGCGCGTCTGCATCACAGCGCTGCTCCACAAGGACACTGAGGCTCTGTAAGAGCGCTCAGCCTCCACCCCGGGCCTGGATTGGACCGGGTCTATGAGCACTGTCACCTCCCAGCAGGCAGCCCGTGGGCCAGTGTTAACGGTGCCTGCTTTTGCAGAGCCTCGCCACCCACCCCCCCCCCCCCACCCCCCTCGCACTCTGGCAGTCCTCTAGCCCAGGGCTGCACACATTAATGCTACACTAATTAGCAAAAGGAGCTGACCATCCAATTATGCACAGTTCAGTCAAGATTCAGAGGTTAAAGGGTGCTCTAATGCTGCATCACACACTGCAAAATGATCTAAATTAAAGTAAGCGAGGCGACTTTGGGGGTCACCCGCAGTTCTTCAAACATACGGTCAGCACTAGGTAACAGAGTAAACACTTAGCTACTAGTTCAAGCACAGGTAAGGTAAACCCATACATACTATAACTGAACTACAGTTCAGTATATACTATCACCTATTTATGTACAGTATTATACAGGAGAGATACATCAGTAATCTTTAATATGTTTGGTACTTGTAGTTGTCGGCGAGCCCAACTATTACATCAAACTAAACTCACCAAGTTGAGTAGGCTGACTGGTGATATTATACTGTATTTCATATTGCAGAGTTTGTCTTTCTTCATTATGGCTCATGATCACTTGTCACATTAAAGGGGTATTTCGGTCAAAAACGACTTTCCTACCTTTCAAATGATGATTCGGGAAGCTTCTGGGTTGATCCAGGTGTTGTTTGACCCATAGCAGCATTTTGTTCCATTTTCGATTTTCTCCCCTGCACCCCACGGCTCCAAAACGGCACCTTTTGGGTCGTTCCGTAATCCGGTTATTATTCTCGCTCAAAATTCACTTTTCTCGCTCGGTATCAGTCCCTCATACTGTTGTTAGCATATCCGAGCTACACCAGCTCCTGGTCGCCGCCATGTTTGTTTACAAAAAGCTAAACTCTGAACTCAGGCCAACTAGAGAAACACTGGGAAATCCGATCACGCGATACAAAACGTATAGGTTCCGAACGGAACCATGTTTATTTAATACCGGAGGACAAGGTCCCCCTATGGGATAACCAGCGCCATCTGGCGCTGCAACAGAGTAAAACTCATAAGCTCCCGTACGAGAAATATCATTTGTCGGTAGGGCTGTCAATCACAAACGAGGGCGCCGCCCCCGAGTGTATAAAAGCCCTGCGGGCTATCATAACTTCCTCTAAAGCCGCACCTCTGCGCCCGCAACTAGCGAACCGAGGGGCTTTATTCGGGGGACCTTGTCCTCCGGTATTAAATAAACATGGTTCCGTTCGGAACCTATACATTTATTGTCATACCTCCAGACAAGGTCCCCCTATGGGACTCATATACTCCCCGAGAAGTCATGAACCGACAAGACTGTCGTGCACACCGACCACACCCGGAAAGGAGGTCCTGTCAACCGACGTGACCCCTTTCAGGACTGATCCGACCCAGACCCACAGGGCCTGGGCGTGTTCAGACAGAAAAAGAGACCCTGACAGACCGAGGCCCGCCTTATGCACTAAGGGCAGACACAGGTCCACCTTATAAAATTGCAATAAAATAAGGGAAAACTCAGGGTCCCCCCCCACGTATCCTAGAGACAGCAGCATGCTATCTCCGGAAGGGGAGAGAGAGCCGCCCCCCTACGTAGTAGGAAAGGCAGCAGCACCCAGAACCGTATGCGCCATAGCAGAAGGCGCAACGTCCAGGTGATAGTAGGTCGCAAAGGTGGACGGCGAAGACCAATTCGCCGCTGCACAAATCTCCTCAATGGAGACACCTTTGGACAAAGCCCAAGAGGTAGACACACCCCTAGTACTGTGGGCCTTAAGTGCTTCCGGCACTTCAGACCCAGACCGGGTGTAAGCCAACCTAATAGCATCCACAAGCCATCTCGACAGAGTGGGCTTGGACACCGCTTTCCGTTGACGGGCATTCATGACCACGAAAAGCTGAGAAGTAGACCTGCTGTCCACCGTCCTATCACAGTAGGCCTTCAGGGCCCTGACTGGACAAAGACAATGAAGACGCCTATCCTCCTCTGATGCAAACGGAGGAGGATGGAAAGCCGTCAAAACAACAGGTTCCTTCGGGACCACCCGGTTCTTAGGAATAAAACTCAAATGAGGTTTTAGAAGAACCTTGGAGTCATTATTGAGAAACCTCATACAATCAGGGCTCACAGAGAGCGCACGAAGGTCGCTCACACGCTTAGCCGTAGACAAGGCAAGCAAAAGAGCTGTTTTGAAACTTAAATGTTTCAAAGAGGTCCTCCCAATCGGTTCAAAGGGTGCCTTGCAAAGGCCCTCAAGAACCACTTGTAGATCCCAAACAGGAAACAAGGCTCTGGTCACAGGTCTCAAATGGTCCACACCATGCATGAACTGGACCACCTCAGGGATTTTAGAAAGGCCTTTACCTGCCACCCCCAGGTGGCAGGCATCAATAGCCGCTAAATAACCCCTCAGTGTAGAGAACGCCAGACCAAGGTCCAGGCGGTCCTGCAGGAAATCTAACACCCTCTGGGCCGAAGCTATATGAGCCACCACAGGTGGCTCCTGTAGCTCACACCAGTCCAAAAAGGCATTCCACCTTCCATCATACACAACCCTAGTAGAGGGGGCTCTAGCACTCTGAATAGTGGCTACAACCATCGGTGAGAAGCCTGCTGCAAGCAGGTTCTCCCTCTCACGGGCCAAACCCACAGGTCTAGGCCCCGTGGGTCTGGATGGAAGATCTCGTCCCCTGCCTGGCGCAGCAGATCCCTGAGCAAGGGAAGCCGCCAAGGGGGTCGAGAGAGCAGTGGGGTGATCAGAGACCTCCACACTCCCCTGGATGGTGTCACCAGAAGAACCTCCTGGTTGGAACATCTGATCCTCTCCAGAGTGGGAAGAATCAGTTCCAGGGGTGGAAACGCGTAAAGAAGACCTTGTGGCCATTCGTAAGCAAACGCGTCCATCCCCAGAGGAGAAGGTCCCCTCACTGAAAAGTAAAGGGGACACTTCGCGTTCTCCTGGGAGGCAAAGAGATCGACTCGCGGTCGACCGAACCTGGAGAAAATCTGCCTCACCACCGCAGGGTGGAGAGACCAATCCTCGTAACGAGGCTCCCCCCTGGACAACAGATCGGCGCCGCCGTTCTGAAGGCCCGGGACATGGGAGGCTCTGATGGACCTCAACCGAGGCAAGCACCAGAGGGTCATCTCGCGCGCCAGCTGATCCAGCGTACGCGAGGAGAGGCCGCCCTGTTTGTTGAGATAATACAGGGCCGCCGTGTTGTCCGTCCTGACCAGGACATGGCAACCCCGGAGAAATGGTTCGAAATGCTTGAGCGCCAAGTAGATCGCCATTAACTCCAGATAGTTGATGTGGTACTCCAACATGGCCTGGGTCCAAAGACCCCTGGCTGAGCGCCCCTCGTGGGTGGCGCCCCACCCTGAGCGGCTGGCGTCTGTGGTGATCACCTTGCGTGACACCACTTCGCCCATGGAGACCCCACTTGTCAACAACGCCTGGTCCCTCCATGGGACCAGAGCGTCCATGCAGACCTGGCTGACTGTCACCTTCCTGTACCCTTGCAGGGAAGGAATCCTGAGCGCCAGTGACCACCGCTGGAAAGGTCTCATATGAAACCTGCCCAGACGCAGAAGTTGCACTGCTGAAGCCATCAGCCCAGTCAACTTCATGCACTCCTTGTACCTGACCACCTGGTTCAGTCGGAAGGAGCCGAGACAAGTCAGAAACCTGTCCACCCTCTCCGGGGAGAGGCGAGCGGACATGGTGGCCGAGTCCAGAGATATTCCTATAAAGGAAATCTGCTGGGAGGGTAACAACATGCTTTTGCCAAAGTTGACGTTGAAACCCAAGGCCTTCAGGTGTGACAACACCAGATTGGTATGGCGCGCCGCTTCTGAGCAGGAGGCGGCGGAAATCATCCAATCGTCTATGTAGTTCGCCAGCCTGACTCCCTGATGCCTCAGTGGAGCAATGGCTGCCTCGGTCACTTTCACGAAAACCCGAGGGCTCAGAGAAAGACCGAAAGGGAGGACCGTGTACTCGTACAGGCGCCCCTCGAAGGCGAACCGCAGGAACTTCCTGTGTGGGGGATAAATGAGGATGTGCTGATAAGCGTCCTTCAGATCCACTGAACAGTGGAAATCCCCCTGTCTCACTGATTTCATCAGTGACTCTGACGTCAGCATCCTGAATTTGAACTTTTTCAAGTGCTTGTTCAGAGCACGTAAGTCCATAATCGGACGCAGCCCCCCTCCTTTTTTCTGAACCAGAAAATAACGGCTCCAGAAGCCTAAACGGCTCTGGTCGCGTGATAACTCCACTATAGCGCCCTTGCGCAATAATGAGCTTATCTCCTCCCTCAAGGCATCCGCCTTCAAGCCGCGGGCTCGAGTATAAATAACCTTGCTGGATAGGGAGGGTTTTTTCGCGAACTGTAGTCTGTAACCCCGCGTCACCGTCCGAAACACCCAGTGATTCGGATTGCAACGTTTCCATTGCTCTGCACACTGTGCTAACGTGTTGCTGAGCAACGGAGAAGCCTTGGGGTTGTACCGCCTGAGCGGAACTACTGGGCCGGGAGGGAGAGGTTCCGTATCCGGGCACGTATCCGTATCCGCTAGACGCCGGGCCGGAAGGCGCGGAGTCACCGGCGGAAAGAGCGTTTCCGTTTCCGGTACGCTTATTTCCGTATCCGGTGGGAGACGAACACGTGACCTCCAAGAAGCCTCGCTTGTTAATAATACATGCGACACACAACGTGGAGCCCGGGGGACAGGGTTCATCGCATAAGTAACATAATCCCCGGCTCGGGGAATTGTATTTACGTTTATAACCTGTGCTAAGGCCTTTATATGCTTCCTTGCGGGAAGACGAGGCCGACCCTGGGTGATATGTGTTGGCTTCTTCCCTGACGCTAAGACCAAACTCCTGTCCTGAACTAGAGTCGGCATAACAGTGCCGCTCGGTGGAGACAGAGGGGTATTGCACACTAGTGAGACCATACCACTGTGAATAGGAATTAGCTTGTCTGGGAACATTTTGCAAAGAGAAATATTCTGCTTGTAACCTGTCTGCATGACTGGAGGAAGCGATATTTTCTGAGTGGAAAGAAATTCCAGCCTGGACTTCTCTACACTGGTTAAATTCATGCAAAATGGGGTCGTCTGTAGTAAAGCAGGTGGGTTTGAAATAAACAGGCATTGTTTTATCAACACACTTTTTATTACAGGCACTGGAGGAGAGCACAGAGGATGAATAAACATTGATTTCTTGGCATAAGAAAAATTGTTCGTATTGTCCAAACGTCTGCGCTTGCAAGGGGGGGTCCCCTGAAATTTCAGGGGGACCCCGCCAGAGTCCAGTGTCACTTTCGCGGCGGCTTCCCACGGGCTTTGTGGGAGCTGGCCGGTATCCCGTGCCTGGGAGGGTGGCGGGATTGAGAGCGGGCCTGAGCCCCCGCTGCAGTGTGAGGGGGTCCCGCGGAGGAAGAAGAGGGGGTCCTAGGGGGATTGTTCTGTTTCCCCTGTTTGGAGGTAGAGCGCCCCCTGTCAGCCTGACCAGGGGCCTTGCTCCGTCCCTGTCTCTTTTCCTTTCTGGGTACCTGGGGGTCCGTCGTGGCTCCCAGGAGCTCCAGAGTGATCTTCTTATCCGCCACCTCCTGGCGGAGAAGCTCCAGTCCACCGCCCATGAGGGAGGAAGGGTGGCCGGGGAGGTCTTGCAGGACCTTCTCGGTCTCCTCTCCGGAACTGCCAGGACACTTTACCTTGTCCAGCCACCTGGCACGTTCCGCCTGGATGCAATAATCCATGCCGTGTCCAAGCCACTCGATTGCGTGGACATTCAGGTCCATCAGCATGCGCAGCGACTTGTCCATTTCCTCCACCAACACGTCAGGCACCTCCCGCATCTCGCTGAGGAGGCACCTGGTGGAGAAAAGCAGCAGCTGGGTGGCGTTCATCGTCCTGGCTGCCAGCGCGGACGATCTGTAAGAGTTCCTCACCCTTGAAGACTGCTTGTCGTCAAAGGGGATGGCAAACCCAGGAGGCTTCTTACCCACGGCCAGATTGAGGGGAGGACGGCCTCCAGGACCGGTCCGCTCATGACTAGGCTTGAGGCTCCCTACCAGGGACTGGGCCATCAGCTTGTCCATGGGAGGGCACAAGGGGATTCCCGCCTTCTCTGCGTCGCGGCAATCGACCAGGAAGGGGAGCTTGGGGGGGTCCTTGTGTGTAGTCCAGGTTGAATGCAGGGCCTCTGCAAAGCCTGGGACCAGTGGGAGCTTTTCCATCCGAAGCGGGGGAGAGGAATCCACATCCTGGCCAAGGAGGGGAATCCTAGCCCGTGGTCCGAGTGGCGCGTCTCCGAGTGGCAGCTCCAGGCCACAACGGATGGTGGCGCGTTCCAGCACCGAGAGCTCGTCCATGGGGATGGAGTCTGGGTCTTGCGCCGCTGCCCCTCTCGCCCCAGCCAGCATGGAAGGGGGGAGAGAGGCAGAAGGGGCTTGGGAGGACGCGGCGGAGATGGAAGCCTCGGCATGAGGAACCACCCTGGCCGCGCCTCCGCCCTGTCCGGAGGGGAAAGAGGACTTGTCCTCCTCCGAGTACTCACCCTCCGTGTCCAACTCCTCCATGTCGCAGTCCTCTAGCTCCGGTTCGTCTCCGTCGCTAGCATGCCAGGAGACGGGGCTAGGTGGCCGCATAGCCCGTAGCTGGGGGACGGAGAAGGAGAGAGGAATGTCACCGACGACTAGAGGGTGGAATTCCTTGGGGGGGACGGTCCATGTTGCAGCTGGCGGAGAAACAACGTGGGCGGTCTTGCATGTTCTCTTCTTGGGCACGGCACCAGTCGAGCCCGTCGGAGAAACAGCAGTGGAAACAGGGGCCGCAGACCCGCTAGCAACGGGGCTACCGAAGCTAGCTGAGGGCGAGGCCGCTGGAGGCCTAACCACGTGGCGAGAAGCAGCGCTGTGGCGTACAGCGCTGTCCGGCACACGAGGAGAGGTGTCTGGGAGGGTTCCGGCGGAGACCGTGGTGTGAAGGCCGTAGCCTGCGGCAGCGATCTCACATCGTGCCTCGAGGGCTGGAACATCGTACTGGAGGCATTCAGCACAGTTCACCCCCGTGGCCGGGGCCGGAGGGGACAGAGAGGCCAAGGCGTGTCCTACCCCCATGCAGACAATGCAGAACGGATGAGTATCTTCATTGGCGATGAGGCCTTTGCAGCTGGGAAGGCCGCACTTCTTCGGTACCCTAGCTAGCAGGCTGCTAACTGTAGGTCGACGAGCTGCCATCGTGAGCTAACCGAAGCTAAGCGAAGCTAAGCTAAGGCAGGGAGACACGTGGCAGAACGTACAGAGAAGAAGTAAAGACTCAAAGCGAAAGTGAAGAAAAAGACCGAACTGTTAGGAAGAATAGAAGTAGAAACGTACAGGAGAATAATCTATAAAGGCCAGTGGCCGACTTCCTAGTCAACGCTTAGGCTAAACTTTACAGAAAAATATACTTATATGGCTGAGTTCGCGACACTCTAGTTGCAGGTAAGCAGAGGTGCGGAAGAGGAAGTTATGATAGCCCGCAGGGCTTTTATACACTCGGGGGCGGCGCCCTCGTTTGTGATTGACAGCCCTACCGACAAATGATATTTCTCGTACGGGAGCTTATGAGTTTTACTCTGTTGCAGCGCCAGATGGCGCTGGTTATCCCATAGGGGGACCTTGTCTGGAGGTATGACAATAAACGGGACTGAGATCGAGCGAGAAAAGTGAATTTTGAGCGAGAATAATAACCGGATTACGGAACGACCCAAAAGGTGCCGTTTTGGAGCCGTGGGGTGCAGGGGAGAAAATCGAAAATGGAACAAAATGCTGCTATGGGTCAAACAACACCTGGATCAACCCAGAAGCTTCCCGAATCATCATTTGAAAGGTAGGAAAGTCGTTTTTGACCGAAATACCCCTTTAACTTAATTATTATCTATATGCATCATGAACATTTACTACACCAATTATGTTGAAGAATGAATGAATAATGCTTGAAATGAAATGCTTTGCAAAGGGCAAGTCAAAATGGAACATGAAAGGAAATCAACACAGGGATTTGTGGTATGATAGTTTTTGAACGTCTACTTACAGTACTTATTACTTTTTGAAAGCAATCCATCCCATCATCAACCAGCTTAAGTAACAATCAGACTTCCAGTTATTTGGACTTCAAAGTAAGACAATGCCCAACACTAGACTAGACGATTAAAATCTATTGTACGGTTACCTCAGACTCATTTTTCCCCCATTTTGATCTACTTAAATTTTAATTTAGATTTAGTGTATATATTTCAGACAAAGTAAGCTGAATGGAAAGGAGACACTGTTAGATATGAATTATTATACATAATTCTATGTTTGTGTATGAGTCTCATATGACCATATAAGATATATATATGAACTGAACGTACAGTATGAGACCACATTTTGGTCGGATACTGTAGGGTCAGGCTAAAGATTACAGGTCATAATAACTTTAGACTATGAAATCATGATATACTGTATAAGTCACGAGTGGTGGAAAATAACCAGCACTACGTGGCACTTTCTTCCTGTTATTTCCTTGTTATGATATGGGAACAAATCAATGAGTTCCTACTACTTCCTTGTTATGATATGGGAACGAATCAATGAGTCCCACGAAGATCTTACTGTCATAACTGTATGTCTTTATATACTGAATGTAACTTCCATTTTGGGAGAGAGAATTCTCAACCTGCCAGCTAGTGGTGGGGAGAGAGATTAGAAAGCATACCACTAGGATGGTTGCCCACTGTCTGTCTTCCTTGTCTGTCTCTCCTCAATACAGCAATCTAAGAAATATAGTCCTTTGGCTCGTCTCTTCTTATTTTCACTATGGATTTAGAGATCCATAATTTATTTATTAGACACATTAACAGGTGAGGGTGAGTGGCAATATGGACGTGACACGTGAGTATACTTTGTTGTGTGCCTGTGTCGCGTGCAGAAAATAACTGATCTACAAGCTTACAACTATTTTCAGCCGTGACTGTCTATAGGCATGCGTAGAACAACTAAGCCTTACTCTATATCAAGGTATGGAACAAAGTCTGCAGTCAAATGTTGTACAAATCTTGCATATCACTTTAAATATACCAGTATTTGCATGTTGTATAACTAATTGTTTGGTACAATTCTGCCTCAAATGATGACAGCAACAACAGTCTTTGTATGAGGACACTAGATTCAAAAGCCTGTAAGGAATTATAGTTCTGTTCAATTTCTGTGCATAACTTCCTGCATGCATTTGTATGGTTGGGTTCCAAGAAGGCAAACAATTTAAATAGGAAGTAAACACAAATAACTATATAATAAAAATATATACTATAAGGGCTGCCATGAAAAGTGATAGTGACATGTATACAGTATAATGCCCAGTGTCATATCTTTTAATGGGGCCCTGAATTCTGGGTAACGACCCACTAACCCCATATTTTAGAGCACCATATTTAATATCCAGCACAAACTCACAATAAATTACATTAAATTCCACCTCTGCACACATTATTCTCCCCCATACTACATATATGTATAAAGCAGGCTCTGTGGCGCCTTGTAATTCCTCTATACAAACTATATTTTACATAATAAATGCAATCAATAACCATGCTGCTGTCATCCAATATGCTTGTTACGGAGCACAGTGAATAAACCCTGCACCTTGGCTATCATTTCCGTCGGGTAGAAACCTTGTATCTCCATATTTCAAATCCTTATGTTTTTTCATAAATTAATGCCATACTTCGTCATACTACAGTGTTACACAAAAGTAGCCAAAATAGCTGATCTACAAGCAGACAACACTGTCTGTAGATCTGCAATCTTTTTTTACTATTTCTGATTAAGATGAAGTTAAAGTGCATAAGTGTCAAAGCGTGTCAGTGAGTTTTATGAATACCAAACCAATGAAAAGTATTAACAAGAGAGCTTGTGACTACATTGGATCCATCCAGGGACGTGCAGAGAATGTTTATAGAGAGGCAGGGGCTGGAATTTCCAAAATGGCCTTTTGGTGGAAGCACCGAAAATAGCCGACCTCCAAGCTCACAACGCGTCGTATAGCGAGACGCGTGAAACCACACTGAACTAAGCAGCATATAAGTATATACTGGAGATGTGGCGAAATAGCATGGATTTCTACACAGAGAGGGCAATTCTTTCAACATAAGATGCTGCATTCAAGTTCAGGAGAGTTTTGACAAGGCAATTCTATTGAATGCTGCCTTCAGGTATGGCATGGAAAGAGGGCATTTGCATTTGTTTCACCATAGTAAAAATTGCATTTATGGTCTGGAAAGGGCAGTTTTTACAGACAGATAAAAGGGCAGGGGCTCAAGCCCCCTCTGATGTCTATGTGTGCACGTGCCTGGATCCATCAGAACATCAGGTTCCTTTTTCCATTTCCTGAAAAGTGACAGTTTTGGGCATACAAGGTTTCCACCCGACAGCGACGCGTTGATAACCAGAGGAAAGCTGCTCTCTATAACAACATATGAGTTATACCCACAGCCCAATTAGGAGGGATGTTTAAAAGAGCAGACTTGTGACCAGAAGGTTGGACTCCCACATGGGACACTGCTGCGCATCCGAGGTACTTAACCTGAACTGCCTCAGTAAATATGCAGCTGTAGGAGCAGACATGGGACACACAATAGAAACAAGCGTTGCCCTTCATCTGGAACTTGATGGCCGATGAGGGTACCGTTTCCTTGCTTCCCGACAGATAAGTTCAATAACTTTGCACAAATGAAAAGTTTGCCGGTGTGTAATCAGCGACGGCAGAAGGCTACATATTATCCCCGGAGGCGAACCATTGCCGCTTCTTTGTCCTAACAGGACCCACCGTTCACCTCCGCTTGGACGGCGATCATTTGTATTCTGTTCATACGGCACTGATCGTCTGCCACCATCTGCATAGTTTTACTGCCTGTGATGATCGTGGTGCCGTTCTGAGGGGCTGTCACTATGCTTTACAGCACTGTTAACGTCTGCCTCTGTGCCACATCACAAGAAATGGGCCATTCAGAGATGACTCTATACACCGCTGCCCCTGTATACGGCTGGATGAAATGTTCCACAATGCATTTCTTCCTCACAGAAGAGCCTCAGGTCGACTCTGACCAGCATGTTGTGAGGTGACAGAGCCACTTAGGCGAGATCTAATTTAACCACTTTCAGCCTGGTGTCCCCTTTTTGGCGAATGTCATTCCAGTATCGATGAAAATGTTAGGAAAAATACCAAATCTACAAGCTACAATGAATGGTTATTTTTGTTATTTTCGCATTATAGTTGAAAAAATAGGGCTTAAAGGAGCAATAGTCAACTTTTTCTTGAAAAACACTCAAATAAAAATAATGACCACAAAAAGCGTAAAATAATGATAAAATAATCATTTTGGCCATTGTCAGGCTGACTTTGTTTATATCCCTCTTCTATTCTTTTATAAGGATTGATAAGAGATGTAAACAAAGTCAGCCTGACAATGGCCAAAATGATTATTTTATCATTTTACACTTTTTGTGGTCATTTTTGAATAGAAACACACATATGAAGCTTAATCTTTTATAAAATATTTTCAAAAGATTATTTTTATTTTAGCGTCCGCTTTTCAAGAAAAAGTTGACTATAGCTCCTTTTTAACTCTTTGAGTGCCAGCGCCCTCTAGGGGCCAAAGAATGCCAGCGCATCTCTCATAGGCGAGCGCTTTAGCTTCCAGGACTTCAGCTTCCAGGACCTGACGTGCTCACGTTCATGCACGGCATGGAAATGTCCCGGATGAAGATGCTAACAGAATGGCTATTCCCATTTTGTCATCTAAAAGATCATTTTTGGGCGATTTCGCCGTAAATAAACCTCGCGCCGCTTTCCTAAAACACAAAAAAGAGATATAAGCCTTTAAAGATGCGGTCTTTCATTGGATTAGGCGGAGATTGGCGATTGCGTTCGCAAATTACGGCCGGCCGGGACGTTGTTAGCTTTCGGCTAGTAGCTACAAAAATCAAGCCAGGCTTCAGAAGGCCTCTTATCATTTTATTCATTTAATTAAATAAAGCCGAACTACTTCGGGATCGGCACACTCGTGTACTCATCGGAAGCGGCGCCGAACATCGGGTGAACATTGGGGAGCTCAAAAATGTATTTTAAACCATTTTTAATGGAATATATCGTCGGACAGAGTAGAACGGCTAGCTGGCTAGCGGCTAGCGAGCCAGGACCACCCACGACTCTACAAGCAGCTCGGGGTAAGTGAATTAATAAAAAAAAGATTGTATTGGATTGAAATAAAGCCGAACTAGTTCGGGATCGGCACCAGATGAGTTAAGGATAAAGCAGTTAAAAGCGACAATTCTTACTGATTACCAGGAGCGATATGTGTTTACTTTTAACCTTCTCTCTGTAAGGCAGAGGCACAGAAAGTACATTACATTCCTATGTGAGATCTGCTATGTGAGGGACACAGCACAGTCGTATGGAGTGGGCCTCAATGGGAAATACCACTAGCCCTGGGATAGCTAAATGTAGTGTGCAGATAAATCATGTATTTTACTATCCAATGAAAATAAAATGTACAAGTTCTTTGAATAATGATTTTCCAATGATCTAATGCTCAAGTCTGCTTCCTTTTGAGAGTCCCAGGTGACAATGCTTTGCATATTGTTGCAAATAACATCCACGTGTGTGTGTGTGTGTGTGTGTGTGTGTGTGTGTGTGTGTGTGTGTGTGTGTGTGTGTGTGTGTGTGTGTGTGTGTGTGTGTGTGTGTGTGTGTGTGTGTGTGTGTGTGTGTGTGTGTGTGTGTGTGTGTGTGTGTGTGTTGTCCCTTTGGCAATGTAAAGCAGTCCTTTAGTGTGAATCACATAGCTGCAGGTTATCTCTTCATATTCCTAAAGTGAGACTAGAATCAAAGCAGCAAACGAAACGATTTCAAAGGCAGTAGAGAATTTTGTCATAATGTGTGTTTATCCAACTTCACATTTCTTCACAATGGGTCTTGGCAAGATAAAATAAATAAAGTAATGGATGGTGAGTATTCTTTCAAGGTGAGACAGTCATATTTTTCCGTAAGAAATGAGAGGAATATCTATTGATGGTACACATTCACATTGGCAAGAAGTTGAGCCATTAGTAGACCTTTCAACTGTGCGACTGGTCGACTCTTCTCGCAATTGGTTATCTTTAGCAATTTCAGTTTGAAGAAAACAGTCATGACATGATAGTTGAGTGAAAAGGTTTAGAAGTCTAATTACATAGTGGGTAATGAATATACTTTTCCCCCGGAGACATGCTTAACACAAAAATAATAGACTTTAAACACTTTAAAGCCGGCTTACCTATTTTCGGCATATAAATGTTCAAACATTTAGAAAAATAACGAATATAGAAGATACAACCTCATACAATGCCTCATTGATGACGAGGCATCGTGTGAGCTTGTAGATTGGCCATTTACCCCGCACGACACCATCAGGGCTTATAACACAGAGTTAACTGTATGACAAGTTAAGAGAACGAACTGCCAAGAAAGGCGGTGATGCAGCATCACTGGGGACGGCGTATTGATTTCTAAAATACATTCCTAAAAGGTCCCATGCCCAACTTTAGCTTGACAGCGAGATTTGGCGAAGACTTTGAACCCCTCAAGAACAAGGGCGCTAAGAGAATGCCTAACAAGACAGCTTTGGCTGCTTGGTGTGGACTGGGTTAAGAGGGCCTTAAGGAGACACGCAGAACCGTCGAAGACGCTGCCTGTCTACTTAAAAAACGTGTGTGGAGGGCCGTCCGCGGGCCACAACCACTAATGGTATGGGAGGATGCAGGAAAAATGCTTGGCCCAAATTTGCATGTGAAAAGTGCCAATGGCGTGTGCGGATAACAAGACAACAGTGGAGGAGGAAGAGAGAAATGGTGGGGAAGAGTCAGCAGCATCGTTAATAATATCATGGAAAAGTGGGTAAAATGAAAACTGTGCCTATAGGTACGAGGGGCTAATTAGCAAAGTTTTGTCTGCAAGTGGAATCCAGGGCAAAAGAGAATGCTTAGATTCAATATTCCCCAAAGATTGTCTTCAAAGCTAAAAACCGAGGATATTAAATGCATCAGAAATGATAATAATAATACGAGAGCGGGCGTGTGACACTGCTGGCGGCTTGCGTCTCCCTCTCGTGCACTCTGAGTAGGCACATGTGTATGCTTTTAATATCCACATTGAGATGATGCCTTTTAAATAGACTCAACTCATTAGATACTTGCATTGTTGATGATTAAGAAAGAATAATATCATCGCTACAAACTTTCACTTAAGATAATTGTCGGTGCTCAGGGATAATTGTCATCGCTCAGGGAGATTGTGAATTATTTTCTATACACAATGATGCGCGCGTGCACACACACACACACACACACACACACACACACACACACACAACATACTGTACCACTTCAAACATTTATGATGTAAGTGGATATGTAACAGTGAAACAAAAATAAAACAGAAATTAACTTGTTGTTAAATCATATGTACATTTTAAGACTGAGGGTGTCTTTTTTTAAATAAGGATTAAATAGTGTGGGTTTGATGGCCACAGTAGAGTGTACAAGATGGAACCTCTCTGCGATGTCCACCGCCCTCCCATAAGGACAGGCCTCTGGAGGCACCCCATTACTAATTAAAAGCCTTAACAAACACTCTGTCTTCCTGCGAGGATACGGTCACTCTGTGGGATCCTCACCCGCTGACGAGACGGTGCGCTAATATAATCTAACCAAAGTATATTTATTATTTTTACCACATGTCAGAAAGACAAGTCAAATCTATCTCCGAAACAATTAAGGCCGCTCCCATTGCCATTTTTCCCAATTCATCAAAAGTGGTGACAGGCACTGTCATGTAAATGGGGTCTCATGGTGGGGCTTGCCTGCTGGTAGGGACGGTTTCTACCAGACAGTACTGTGTGAAAGTCAACACAATGCATCCACTGAAACATTTCTTGGTTTCATTTCATTACTCAAAGCATTACGCTAAGTATGTTCTGACATACATGTTGCCAGACATGCTGCCAGACATGTTCTGGCAGCCTGAGTCTGAACTTTGGCCTATCCAGATTGAAATCAGAATTTTATCAAGTGTGAACAGAAAAACAAACAAACATGTGCACTTAACCACATTCCTACAGCAGGTGGCTTATAATGCGATTCAAGTCTGATTAATAAATACGGTTTCTGTCTCAGTCTGGATTCTCAGAGACTGAAGCCTGGGTCGCCCAACGATGTCACTCACCGAATAGCCGATCGACAAGTTCACAATGTGTTGCAATGCGACGGAGCGTTTCTTGTACCTCTATATGTAATTATTTTTTATTTACCATGACAACCAAAGCAGATCGACCATTGTCTGAATACAAAAATCTGATCTGATCACTGGTCACTCCTGAATATCAGATTTGAGAAACATCAGATTTGAGAAACAAATCATATTTGCCTGCAGTCTGAACAAAGCCTTGGTATCACTTTCAATAAAAGGGGACTAATTACATTGTTCCCACATCAGTAATTACCACCTCATTTTCATGATTGCCGCAGCATAGTTGGAGGAGGGGTCGAGGCGTTGAGAGAGCCTAGAATCCTCTGAGGCAGCCCTCATCTTTCCAAGGCCAATTCAGCATGACAATAAGCGAGGAGAATTACCATGGAAGCGCTGGTGCTCCGTGCCCTTTAGGTTCCATCCTTCCAGCAGCTTGTTTACAGTGGGCCTGGCGAAGGTTGATTCCGGCTACTGTCAACCTTGAGCAGGTTCCGTGACTCCGGGGCTGTCCCGTCCAACGCCTCCGTCCATTTGCGGGTCTTGGGGAGGACTGAGGGGGGGTCATTTCTGTTCTTACACCGCCAAGACCTCTTGCCTAGATCCCTCTGTCTGCCAACTCCACTTAGCATCTCTCCCCTGCATCCTCTCCAATCTGCAGCTATACCTCCGACCCCGATATCGTCGTTGTCGGGTGGTGGAAACCTTGTATGTCTAAAACCGTTCGTTTTTTGTATTTATCATTTAAAAAATGATTCAAACTAGTGAAAATAGCCGATCTACAAGCACACAACGCCTCACGGTGCGAGGCATTGTGTGCTTGTAGATCTACTATTTTCACTTGTTTTGTGCGTCTCCCCTGCATCCTCTCCAATCTGCAGCTATACCTCCGACCCCGATATCGTCGTTGTCGGGTGGAAATCTTGTACGTCTAAAACCGTTCGTTTTGTATTTATCATTTTAAAAATGATTCAAACTTGTGAAAATAGCCGATCTACAAGCACACAACGCCTCACGGTGTGTCGAGGCATTGTGTGCTTGTAGATCTACTATTTTCACTAGTTTTGTGCGTCACTTTTGTATGATATGATGATGATTGTAGGGCTTTAATTTACCAAAGAAAACATGCACATTTGAAACTTGGGAGATACAAGGTTTCTGCCCAACAGTGATGATATATAGCAGTGCTCTGCGAGACATGTATCCCTCTCAGCCAGCAAGGAAGATTACGCTTTGTGTTATCTCTCACTATATGTGCCGTGTTCCCCCCCCCCCCCCCTCCCCTCCCCTCCCCTCCCAACTGTCTGCTCACATTGCATTACTGCACTCTGTGCTACAAGACTCCGAGCCATTGCAGAGGATCAGCTTCTATTAGGGCACCTATTATCATCCCAATTCAGTTGCGTTTTAGCATTTAAGTGTCGAAAGTTCATGCTGAATTTTTCCGGCACGTTGCCTCGAGGTACGGAAGGCAGCACATCAGGCATCCGCCAATAACATGTGCTCTCTCTTTTCTCCCATCAAACACGCTGACTGACTGCAAAAATTACAAGGGATTTCACAGGGGCCAGAGTCGGGCCTGATGAAATGCTTGCTGAGAGTGCCTGGCACTGGCAATAAGTGTTCTGCCAATGGTGCATTGTGCAACAAATATTAAGCTAATCATCACTCAATGTTGTCTTTTAGGCCACGCTGGAGTTATAATCCTATTTACCATTTTCCAGTGAAGCCACCCCCCTCTCATATTCACTGCCCACCCCCTGCACACACACATACACACACACACACACACAGATATATGGTATATGAACGACACCCCCCACCACCCCACCCTCGCCCCAGTCGCACCCCAGGCTGTTCATCTCTAATGAAAGAGAAGCTAACGCACAGACAGTCAGGATCACACACTAAGATGCCTGCCCTACATAGTGGCTTTTCTTTCACCAAATCCTTTGGCGAGACGTCACTGACATTATTTAAAGTGATTACATTTAGCAGAAGTGAATGCCATGGAACAACACAATTACTCTTGTGGCAATCTTAGCCCTTTTCACAATCTCCCCTACAGGTTACCTCCCCTCCCCCCCACACCAACCCATCACTACACACACACACACACACACACACACACACACACACACTCCCACCACCTTTTGTGTCCTTTTTTTCCTCCAACACGCTAACACAAAATGTCCTGTCAACCATATCATGTGAACCATATGAGGGGAAACTAATACAACTTATGTTTCAAACCAAGAGGAAACATTTGTTGTCAGGGTGATTCATTTCAATATGCAATAGAAGGGCACAGCCACACAATGTGTGTGTGTGTGTGTGTGTGTGTGTGTGTGTGTGTGTGTGTGTGTGCGCGCGTGCGTATAAATATATATGTATAATATATAACAAACAAACACAAAAAATAATTGTATATACTGTATATATATATATATATATATATATATATATATATATATATATATATATACACATACACATATACACACACACACACACACACACACACACACACATAAAATATTGTATATACAATTACACATGTATATACGGTACGGTATTTGTACCGTATTATTTATGTATTTCCATCTTCAATACTATACTGTATGTGTGTGTGCGCGCGCATGCGTGCGTGCGTGCAAGCGTGAGGCTGCATGTGCAAGATGCGTACACACACACACACACACACACACACACACACACACACACAAGCGCACATAATTGAGGTTTTTCACACAAGGACATGCAGAGCCCGAAGCCAGCGCTTAATTGCACCAGCTATCATTACACGGAAAATCAACAATTTTAAAAATACACCGAACACCTTTCATCTTCAACCTCCTCTAATCGCACCAGTAAGAGCCGTCTGGAAGGGAGCTTGATGTAGTCAAACTATCTAAACAGCGCCAGCGGGTGCCTCACAATCAGTGCCACTGACGCAGATACTTTTGGACACGGCGGAGTGCTGCAATGCTGCCTCCTCACACTGTTGCCATCCCATCACCAGCTCATCTCCAGTGGGGGAATCAGATGTGACCCCATGTGCCATGTTCGCCTGGTTCGCCCATGGTGAACAACAGCAGACAAAAAGAACCACAAGTCTCAAACACCGGCACAAATTGTCGTACAGTTTCCTACTGCGCTAAAGCTAACATTCTTCTGTTTTCATTCTTGTCGTTGTCGGGTGGAAACCTTGTATGTCCAAAACCGTTCGTTTTGTATTCATCGTTTTAAAAATGATTTAAACTAGTGAAAATAGCCGATCTACGAGCACACAACGCCTCGAGGCGTTGTGTGCTTGTAGGTCTGCTATTTTCACTAGTCTTGTGCGACAGTCTTGTACGATGAAGCAGGGCTTTACTCTACCAAAAAACTGACACATTTGAAATGTGGAGATACCAGGTTTCTACCCAACAGTGACAATTTGTCCCCCCCCCCCCCCAAGTAGTTTGAAGACGAGTTGTGGCACTGATGCTTAATTTATGCGGCGTCGTGTGCCTAAGATAACAGATCTACAAGCTCACAACACGTCACGGATGTGGCACGTTGGAGCTGGTAGATGGAGCTATTTTCGGCGCGTGCCACCGCCGTACCGTCAAAGTATAAATCTGGTGTAGCGTAACTGTTAGTGGCCTCTGTCTTTTGTGTAGTGGTAAGGACGCACTTGTCTCCTCCTTCCCAACTGAAGCGCTGGCCCTGGCCCTTAGGGAGATGATATAATGAGAAGCTCTATGCCTGCACTCTGTCTCATTTCAATTGTAAACGCTGCGCACACCCTGCACTTTGGACCAGTGATGGTTGCATTATGGGCCACGCTCGGGATATGACAGTCCATCATGTCCACGCAACGTGCCACTTCACTTCTCAACCGCCGTCTCCTCCAGTCTAGTTTGCAAGGGCTTACAGCACTTTATGCTCTTGTCCGATTTTGGTTTCTGGCACTTTGAGCTTTTAATAATTTCATAATAGCGGATTGATTTCTCATTTTGTCAACTTGTTTTGCCATCATTAAAAAAATTAAAGAGATATGAAATATATCTGACAGCTTCAAATAGTATAGCAAATTGTGGTACTTTCTCTTTAGTTCTCAGATGCATTTCTTTAACACAATATTGTATCCGTAATGACATTTCCACAATGTGAGATTGCCCGTGTAATCTAATTGGGTTTGGTATATACCATGTACTAGTAGGGTTAATGTGTTTATTATATCACCCCACCAGTAACCTATTAAGAAGTCTCTTTGGGCAGTACATGTTTAATGTTCTGTTCACAAGCGCTCTGCTTAATGCATTCTATAGCAATTAGCAACAACAAGGTCAGCAAGTGAATGACAAGACGGGCCAAGGGTCAAGTCACATTTGAGGCAAGGAGCGCCGGCAAACTCCCAATTTACACACACTGGGCCAACCTATTAGCCTTAATATTGACAAATGCATAACAGCAGTGTCAAGTGCTCAAGGGTGATCTACTTTTTCCTGATGCGGGGCTCCCTTGAGTGCGGTGCAGAAACATATTCTCTTCAAACAATCCCAATGACAGCCAAATAGCCTGCTTGTCGCTTGTAAAAAACCTTCTAATGATGCGTGTCGAGGGAGCGCCCTGCCTCCTTGTAGCAGACGACTCCCCTGTGTATGAGGAAAGCAGGGGGAAAAAATAATAATGTTTCCCATTTCATTGTTCCTCATGAAGTTCAACACGCCACCAGAGCATCCAAACAAACCTCTCCTCCTCACAGGATTTCCAACTCTTCTATCGTCACACTTTTTCTGATCTCCAAAGTCAACATTCATTATAATAACCATTAAATTTCCATTTTCCAACAGTTTGAGCCCTTGTGTGTTGACTCGGATATCCATCGGAAAGGAATTGGACGTGATAGGTACATGAGCGCTAGAGAGGAGAGGCCTTCTTCGGCAGTTCTGCTTGCATATATTTAGGATTCCCCTCATCATTCAGGCGTTACATATGCTAATTAGAACACACACACAAAAATGATAACAAGTTGGATGTTGGGTGTCTGGGACTTTGGCATTTTTCTTCATGAAACGCTGGAGGAAGAGATATCATAAAATTACTTCTATATGCTGCTAATATAGCCTAATGCCTTGTTAAATCCTGCCCTTTCTCTGCGGCCATCAAGCTTCAATTCTGAATCAATTTCTGCAATATTCTATTCATTATTATGGATCAGCACCGAAGGAGTATTTAAAATGGATTTGTATTACTTTTTTTTGTATTCATCGGACATAGACTAAACCCAATTAAGACAATGTAGCATCGTGTTCATTTAAGAGTGCTAGTCTGAAATTTGATAAAACAATACTTTCCCGAGCAATGGACCGGTTAACAAGATCATTAGAGAAGCACAGGATAGGACGCGGCTCTGAAGGAAACATGGTAGTTCATTGTCAGATCACAGGGCTTTTATTAAATACATATCTTTTTCATGTTCACTGAGCAGATGACAGGACAGCCAATGAGAGAGCGAGAGTGCCTCGGTGTCTTAATGCCAAGAAAGTGGGCGCGCTAACGGGCCCTGATTAGCTCCGTTTATCTCTAATTAATTACCTTTACCTAATTAGATGCCCCGTTTCGGCTAGACATGGAGTCAAGTAGACTAGATTATTAGCGTGCTCATCGGGCCTTTACAAAGGGGCTGAAATTAATGTTACGTGCAAAAGAATCCGCCGTTTTAATTGCACAGGTGTTGCCTTATGGCAACACTTCATCATCCGCGCCGACTCCCCAAGATTATTAGCAGGGTTTCGTACAAAGGGACTATTCTGTGAACTGCACCCTGGCAACAGCTCATTAGTTAGGCTTGTTATTGTATTATTTATTACATTTGGCCCTCCCCCATTACCCATATTGATTCATAGACCCTATTTTTTACCTTTTCTTCTCCGTGGCTGTTATTTCATAGCCAGTTAGTGAGGCTGGGCTCAAAGCCTGGTTTCATAGAGTACCAAACAGTCATACAAAGATAACTAGCAGGTTGTTTTATCGTGGAACTTTGAGGTGTATTTTGGAAGGCACATGAACAAAAAAATTCCATCATTAAAACAAAATGAAAGAGATATGAAATATATCTGACAGCTTCAAATAGTATAGCAAGATGTGTTACTTTCTCTTTAAAGTAAACAAAATAAAAATGGGGGATGGGGATTAATAAATCAAACGACTTCTTTATGTTATGTAGGTTACATACACACAGTATATATACATGTATATTAGGGGTGCAACATATCGAACCAAATATCAAATACCGAACCGAAAGACCCTGTAACGAACCGAATGACCCTGTACCAAACAATACAATACCACTCCACATCCACATTTCCCTGGAACCCCCTCAAGGACCCTAGGGGTCCGCAGAGCCCACTTAGAGAACCACTACCCTAGAGGTTGGGTACCGTATTGTTCAAAGTTAAAACAAAAAATACATGGTTATATATCGAACCGTGACACCAAAATATCAAACCGAACTGTGAATTTTGTAAACGGTTGCACCCTTAATGTATACATACTGTATATATACATATACTGTACTATATATACACACATACTCTCACACACACACACACACACATACACACACCTCTGAAACCTTCTTATACCTTTGTGACTCAAGCCATTTTGTCACATACTGTACACTGTACATTAACAGTACTGTTAGTCTGTCAATCAGTCTGACATGGAACCAATAGCTCCAAATTATTATCAGAATGCAGGCTGAGAATAATTAAGATAAAATCTATCAAAACTCCTTATTCAAAGAAGGAAATGTCATGTTGATGACTTCTCCATTGTTTTGTCAACTGAGTCAGCTGGGTGTTGTATAATCTCTAATCTGTATAATCTATAGTCATGCGTCTAGTATTAAAGAATGATTTCTGCATTTTAATGATTGTAAAAACGCCTTACATTGATTTCTTTATACTCATAAAATAGCTGGGTCAAGAAACCACCAAAATGGTTAATAGTAGTGACTAGTGACTGCCAAATGAGGTTAGGGTAAAGGGATAAATGATGAAGCTAAAAATAGGATGCGTGAGTGGCAATGATACATAGGACCATAAAGAAGGATGTCCTTGAGTGTCAGCGGGCAGCAGGTAAAGCTAAAACATGCTAAGGTATATGGATTGCCAGGGATTCCCTCATCGCCCTCCATCTACATCAGCTGGCTCTGTATCTACCATCCCATCTCGGTTCTTAGACGAAAAGCAAGGCCGACAGGTTGAGGAAGTTTGATGTCCTTGTATTTAATGCCCCGCAAAAGTGCAGATAATGCGGTGAATGGCCTTGTACGATTAAGTAAGGCTTTGCTTTGCGAAAGAACGTACAAATTTGAAACTTGGAGATACAAGGTTTTTGCCCGACAGTGACGATATGGTCCCTTCCAGTCTGTCTGCTCCACTTCTTCCTCCTCACCACCACCAAGGGTGATTTACATTTAGTCGTGTGCCAGTGTCGCGCACCCGTAAAACATCCGATCTACAAGCTGACATTATGAAATTGTAGATCTTCTATTGTCTGTAACACGGTGCACAGCAAAATATAAGTCAGGCATTATGGCCCCTTGCAACCCCATCTTATGGCACCTTTGCCAATACGGATGGGCAAGACAGCTGTAACCAAGCATGCTCAAGGCCACTGACCTGGAATCGTAGTCCAACCTAACAAGCCCACTCACTAGCCTCCGAATGGATCCGCATGGCCGGAAGACCAAGGATCTTCCCTCCCACCTCATAACCCATCACCATAACATTCAGCTTGCTGTCAGTGTTAATGTTGTCTTACAATACGCGTTGGAAATGCACAGTCTAAATGCGTATATAGGAAAATGACAGGGCAGATTACACTGACAGTATTATCTGATACAATCTGTCGTTTTAGCTTACCGCGTTTGAGCATCGGTGCCAAGCTGCTCGCGATGTTGCATAGGCTCTCGTCTGAAGCCATCCTTTTAAAGTTTTCTAATTGTCCTCAGCTACCTGTGATTGATACGTTACGCTAGTGCTTTAACTGAAGGCCCCCCCCCCCCCCCCCCAACCCCCCATTTGCTGTCTCTCTTGTATGCTTCCATCCTTGACAAATACTTTATTTCATCACTCGTCTGTAAGATATCACACAACGTGACAATCCCTTAACAAGGACCACTTCAAAATTATTCAACGACGCCCCGTTACTTCAGAGCCATGAAATCTCTCTCAGAGAGACGGGCATGCCATGTTTGTTCAATGGATCGGAATGAGTGAAATTAGCAAAAACGATGTGACACAATCTGTCATCAGACATTACGAATCAATGGGCTCTTTCGCTCGCTCGGCCTATTCCCAGTGGCTTTAATTTCTTAAAAGTACAGCAGGTATTTTTAATGTGTGATGAAGGGACCCGTTTCACATCGAGCGTGAAATATATGAGGGACATGTGACGTCTACTACGTGACCCCCCGGTCTCAGAAGCTGCTTGGAGTAGATGGTAAGAAGAATTCAAGCATCACTCTGAGATGTGCAGATGGGCTTTAAACTGAGGCATCCTACTTGTGTCACGTTTAGAGACAATTATGAGTCCATTGATGTAGATGGAGAGATGGGGGACTGCTCAATTTAGATGTTTAATGTTTCAAGTCTGCTGACATCTCTGACTAAAAAGAAAAGGATGAACCCTATTGATAACGTGTAATGATAGACGTTTTGCTTTAACGTATCCTACACCCGTGTCATAATAATCTTACATCACCAGAAAGCAGACGAAAGTGACCTGAATTTGTTCCATATTCTCATTTGATGTAATTTATGTCATTACAGTATACATATACGCAGTAAAATGCTGAGTGTTAATCGAACTCTGAAAGTGTAAAAATTGACCCTAACAGGCCCATTTCTACACTTTCAGAGTTGGTTTAACACCTTTTCAATGTATGCACGACAACAGATATCCAACAGAGTTAACACAACAGCACAATATACAATCCAGTTCACAGTAGCTCTGGAGGCTGTGATGTAGGCTACAGGCCAGAACATTTACTTTTTTTTTACTTTTGTGCTGCAACTTCTTTCAAACCGATGAAAAGTTGGATAAGGGCTCCTCTGCAAGACAAAGGTCACCCATCCAAGAGCACAGAGTACATCCTCTTCCTCGCCACCCCATTTCTCTGGAAGTGTGGCTGAAGTGTGGGTGGAGCATCGGGGGTGTCTGCCTCACTCTTTCTCCCTGACACGGTCCCGCTGCACTGCTGTCCTCAGCATCTCCGTGGGGCGGTGACTAATTGGCCCCGTAAATCACTGCGCGGGCCGCGCGATCCTCCGTTTATTTTTCCTGACAGTAATTTAGTGCTTGCTCTTTTACACACTTGTCATCGCGTGTTTTTCCTCACATTAGAGGCTGGTGGAAAAAGGACGGTAATTAACGGTGCGGCGCGCACTCGCCATGGCTCTTTCATCATGGTGTGATAATTGTGCTCCTTGTCTGTCACAGTAACCTCTCAGTTTCCCCTGGAACTTCCACGGCGCTATTTGTCAACCCCCGAGAAATGCAGAGATCCGGGGGCCGGGCTGCAATTCGGGCCCGCCTCGCTACCAGTTTTCCTATTTGTACCAGGACTAGGTCATTTATATCTCGCGCCAAACTTGTCAGAAATATTAGCCTTATCCCGCGCAAGAAGATAAAAGACACATGGTAAACACACCTGAATGCTTGATAGGTGAGGATTTTCACCCAGTCCCCCCCCCCTCCCTATTTTCTTATTCTTTTTCATCCCGAGGAGCGGGGAGAGGGGGGGGGGGGGGGGGGGTCACAAAGGAGTTGGCAAGGGACAGCCTAATAAACAGTCCCCGCATTCATAGTGCTGAGATGCAAAAGCCGGGACGGTGGGGATGCGCAGAACAGCTGAGACCATAGAAAATCCATTCACCGAGCTAATCTATTTACAGGCAAGCCCGGTTCACCCATCTCTTTAGAACTTACAGTGGAATAATACAGTGTATATGCTGTAGAGCATGTCATATTCTATTTTTATCAGCTGTGGGCAGGTGATTCACTGTCTACCTTGTTATCCTCTGCTGTTCCATGCTGCGGATGCACAGTATCCATCACCCATAACCTGCACCCCAGAGGTTAAGTCATCAATAACTTTTCTGCTGAAAATATTGCAGGGGACTTCAGGTTTGCGTAAGGTCCTTTGACTGGCTGTCCACGTCCCTCTCTCCGGTGTCCCCCTGCGCCCGTGCACCTCCCCCCCCCCCCTCCCCTTCTCCAAGCTCCCCTGGATTTTTTAACTCTCAAATACCTGGAACGCGCCCGAGTCGCGTTAGAAAAATAACTTTAGAAAAATAGCAGATATACAAGCTCACAGCGCGGCACCGAGTGCCGCGCTGCGAGCTTGTAGATCTGCTATTTTTGAAAAAAATCGTGAAAATGTGTGCAGGTCTTTGAATATCTTTGACCCGATCTATGACCCGACTTCTAAATCCTTCCCCTAAATCATGTTGTTCTCAAACTTTTTCATGTCAAGGACCCTCAAAATTACAGGTATTTGGCCACGGACTCAAAATATGTTGTTCCAGGGACCACCCAGAAGCAAATATTTGAGTTACAAATGTTCGCTTTTAAATAGATATATTCAAAGACTTGCAAAGAAAAATCATGACTTTTCAAAAATAGCAGATCCGAGTGCCGCGCTGTGAGCTTGTATATCTGCTATTTTTCAATAGTTAAAGCAGTCAATAAATCCTAGGCCTAAATGGGTTAATATCTTTATTCTCCTGTCACAGACAGGGGCTAATGGGATGTGTGGTCAAGATTTCAGGATCCATCACTGACTTGCTGAAGAATTAGCATGGGCCCCATGCATCACCTGCCAGAGCTGTCAGGCCTGGCGTCTCGTGCGCTTCATTATAGCACTGGCACTGTGCTGCCTGTCTCCCCTCTGCGCTGGCTTCTCCCACCAGCCACACACCACAGCTGAAGAAAGGCCCTGCCACGCCCCTCAATGTCAGCCCTGGTCACCAGCCACTAAATTAGGATACACTGTCGCGTTTTTTTTTTAGAAATTAGGGAGCGGAGAGGACATACCTTCCCCTCTGCTGAGAATGCTCTCAGAGACAAGCGATTCTCCCCTCCCTCCTCTTATCCTTTCACTCCTTCTTCTGTCTCTGACATAGCGTTTTCTTTTTTCCTTTTTTTACGAGTTGTTTTTCTATCAGGAGCGAGCGTCTTAAAAAAAACAACCATTAGGGTAATTAAGCAGCATTTGGCCCCTGTTGTGCTTGAGGAACTGTTTGATTACTCATGTCCCTGTGGTTGCGAGTGGGAGGGGGGGTACTGCTCTCATTTTCTTTTCTTTTTTTTTTTTTTTGGTGGCTGACCCCTATGTGCCTCATTCACAGCCTGGACCCAGAAGCCCCCTCGAGAGCCATTCTTCCTGTCTCCTCCGCGGTGCAGATTAGGCCAGCAGTGCTAAAGAAGGTCACAGTGAAAATGAAGAGAGCAAGGCAGGACTACAGCTGGGGACCCTGCCCCGGTCCCCCCTCTCTCACTCTCCCTCTCCCTCTTATTAGCAAATCAAAGCTGCCTCCACAAAGATCCGCTCTCCTCACCTGATTTTGTCCTTTTCCGCTAATCACATAGCCACTTTGCCTTGACTGACAGTTTTCTTTATAATTGGCCCATGATCTGGCAAGGATCTAATAACCAGGAAAATCCCCTCTGAGGGTCCACCGGGCTCCGTCGACCTGTCTACACACACGCTCATCCCGCCGCCAGCCCCCTGCAAACCGTCTCTCCCCCACCACCGCCCCAACACCATCTGTAAGGGGCTGTTGCCACGACACACTGTTTGTGCTCGGCAGCGGCAAGCTAATCTTAACGTTCAATAATGGTGTGAATATTCAATGAGCAGCCTAGGCAGAGGATCCGCGCTAGCAGACTCTAATTACTGTTCATTTGCCAGAGTATCAAAGCCTAATTACTGTTCATTTTAATGCTCCAGAGGAAAGGGAGCCGAGTCAAGGCAGGGTTAGAGGAAGACGCCCTCGAGAGATCAGTCAGTCAAGTCTTTGGCTGTCGCTGTCTCTCTTTCACACTCCCTCTCTTTAGTACAGCCGGTTCATTGTCTGTTTATGCACACACGCGCCTTGTTTATGTGTGTACTGTGTACATCTGCATGCAATTCTATGTCTTTGCCAGTGTATTTTACCGTGCGACTACGCAAACATTCTGAAATGTCTTCAAACAAACCCGTTAATCAATCTCAGAGACAGCATGGCAGCAGAGAGAAGAAGAGGGGAGTATGAGGGGGCATTATGCCTAAATTATGCTCCGTTGTATGACAGTGTCGCATGCCGAAAATAGCCGATCTACAAGCTCAAAACACGTCGCATCTGTAACGCGTAGTGAGCTTGTAGATCTTCTATTTTCAGGAGCATGAAAGACGAGGGCCATGATACTGTTTCTTTTGCTCGCTCTTCTTTGTCTTTTTAATGTGTTTTGGGTAAATATCAGACAAGGGAAGGGAGGGGACTGCCGTCATATCTTCCATGCCTTCACTAGAAGAAAGCTGCTTTTTTCCCTCTCCCTCTCTCACCTAATCCTGACAGAAGCCACCGCAATCACTATCTGCCACCCATTTGACAGTTTCTGTCACCAATTAGCAGCTAAATCAGCATCACCCCAAACAAGAAAACGAAGCAATTTATATGTCTATTATTTAGCGCGTGTCTAAGTGGGGATATTTTTTTCCCTCTCTCGTTTCCTTCACACTCTCTCTCTCTCTCTCTCTCTCCTCTCCATTAGAAAACAGACTGCAGTGATTTTGGCTCCTCTCTGGTCCGCTCAGATCTCCGGGCTCCCTGCAGCAGTGCAGGAGGCCCCTATGGGCGGGGAATAAACCCTGTCTTCCCCTATCAGGAAGTTTGTCTTGTGTGAATCTTCTACCCTTGTGCTCCGCGAAATTTACAAGGCATCGACAACCCCTTTTAATGAGGCACACCAAGCTGTTCGCCGGCTTTCCCCCATGATAGGATGCTAAATGAAAAGCCGCATGCAGCGCATGCCGTTTGTTATCATTCAATCTGCTTGAGACCGCAAACCGGTCATTATCCAGCCATTATTTCCCTTGATTTACAATGGTGGGCGGAGGAGGCGATCGCCACGGCTTGTTCTCCCCTCTGTGGCAACGGATGGGAACCAGCTTGAAAATTTGCATTTACACGATCCGGCTGAGCGGCTTATTAGATCTGGATATTTATTTTCCACTTAAACCGATGTTTGATTACACTTTAATAAAGGACAGGAAAACCACTGAGCTGCCTGAGGCTTCCTTCCTGATCCTGCCCTGTAGTTTCTTTGGGATTTTCTTTTTTTCTTTTTTGTTGTAATGAAACAAGAGAGACAAAAAGATAATGAAGCTTATGCGGTTTATAGCGGTGAAGCAGTTGAAGATGATTTGCAGGACAGGGAGCCAGGGGCGTCACAAGGGGTAGGAAAGTGGGACTGAGTTACTGGGGCCCAAGGTGGAGGGGCCCTAATAACTTTATCTATTGAAAAATAGCAGATATACAAGCTCACAGCGCGGCACCGAGTGCCGCGCTGCGAGCTTGTAGATCAGCTATTTTTGAAAAGTTGTGAAAATCTTTGAATATATGTCTTTTTTTTTAAGCGAACATTTCGAACTCAAATTTTGCTTCTGGGGGTCCCTGGAACTAAATATTTTGAGATTGGGGTCCGTGGCCAAATACATATCATCTTGATACAGGTTTCTTGCACACATTTTCACGATTTTTCAAAAATAGCAGATATACAAGCTCGCAGCGCGGCACTCGGTGCCGCGCTGTGAGCTTGTATATCTGCTATTTTTCAATAGTTAACATTCATGGGGGGCCCGCAGTGAATCCTTGTACCCAGGGCCCAGAATTTGGTGTGACGCCCCTGCAGGGAACACAGGGATATAGGGGGGGCGGACCCTGTAAGAAGAAATCATTCTCTATTCCCTCAACAAGACTGAGCCATTCCTGTCAGTCAAAAGACAATCATAGGATAACAGAGTGATCCAAAAGTAACATGCAGAGCAGATCAAAATTAGTGCTGTCACGATATGACATTTTACATGACGATTAATTGTCACTCAAATAATTGGCGATTAACGATTTGTGTTTTTGTCGTTGATTACATTTCTGTTTGGCTTTTAGGCTTTGAAGTTGTACATGGTAGATATGAGACATAACCTAAATATACAAAGAAATTACTGACATATTTGACAACTTACTACTTAAAAAATAACTTTGATAGTGGAAATAGCCGATCTACAAGCTCACAACGCGTCGCGATGCGACGCGTTGTGAGCTTGTAGATCTGCTATTTCCACTATTTTTTACTTAAAAAAATATATACAAAACATTTTCAACATTCACGATTATGACGATTATGAAAAATAATTGCGATTATGTAAAATAATCGCGATTAGACGATTATGTAATAATTGTGACAGCCCTAGCCATTCCTGTCAGTCAAAAGACAATCATATAGGATAACAGAGTGATCCAAAAGTAACATGCAGAGCAGATCAAAATAGTACTTCAGGCTCTAATACAACAAAAGGGACAGTGTGAGCCCGCTGTTAGGGAGAAAATAACATAACATCCACCGCGTAAAACATGTCATGATCTATTGTATGTTGGTGGCAAACAACACTGCCATGTTAGCACTGTGCAGTACTCTAGTTATGAGCCCCTTCAGTCGAGTCTAAACCTAAAGATAGAGGAACCAATTAAATCCAAGTCAAGAAGGAAACCAGAGCCTGTTGAGCTAATATCAAATAGTGGATTATTTTCTTCTCTCTCTTCTGTTTTCTGATTATTACTATTACTATTCTGATTATTATGGAGTTGGAGCATGATAGCATGACATAATTATACCACCATGATTGCTGTGTAGGTGGTCTTGGACTTGTGTTGTGTGTTAATAAACTACATGCTTGTCTGATGTTTTGTTTTGTAATCCTCAAATGGACACTTTCTTCCTGTGGAGCAATGAATAGTTCTTTTAAATCACAGGCAAGACAAAGCTGTCCTGTTGGACAGGACTTATGGGACTGTAGAACAAATGGGGGTGTCAGTCAAAGCGAAAGCCGAAAAATGCAGAGTACCGACTGCCATTGATTATGGACATTTCGCTTTAAGCCAAGTGATGTTGCACTTGAGTTAATCAATATTTGCCTTAAGAAGCCATTTGTAACCCGGTGACATATGATGAATATGCTGCAATAGTATGTATCTCTAGTGTACTGCAAAAGGTCACGATCCATGATGGGGTGGGGGGGTTGTAGACCTAGGGATACTTTCAGGGATACATGTGTTCACGTTAAATGTGATTTTGGCATACATATTATACAGCATACCTTGATATAATAGACACACTGGCAAAATGGCCACAAACACAGCATTAATTAGTATGCTTTAAATGACAAACGGTTGAAATCTGAGTCTTTCTGAAACCATGGGTAAACTTGAGATATAAACTTGCCTACTGCCTTTCTTAGAACACCATGCTTATCCCCCACCACCGGTCCACATAATGCCCCTCTCTCCCACTCGCTGCAACTAGAAAGCAGGTTGGTAAACTACATTTCTACCGCTTGTTGTCCACGGAACGGCACAGGCACAGAGAGAAAATGCAGAGGTGAGCCCTTGGCCTGGAGTGCCCCTCATTTAAGACGATCGACAAAATCAATAAAGTGAAGTATGTTTCCTCGCTCTTTTGGCTCCATCCCGTCTCCCGGAGCGTTCCCTCAAGTAACCTACTCCAGCTGAGCTCCATTACTGTAGCCCTTCCCCCAAGTGTATACAGTACATCCTCCACCACTCTGTCTTCCCCTCAGCAAATGAAACTACAGCAGCACAAAACTATATGTTGTGCTTTCCCTTAATGGTTCACGCAGCTGTGGAAAAAAACAAGCTTAACCATATGAACCCGCGCGTCCCGATTCTGAGCAGGTCGTAATAGGCGAGAGTAGACCGAAAAATAGGCAAACATTCCTGCAAAAGAAATAGGATCTATTATTGTAAGCTTGCAACTCACACCGTTGGCTATATTCGCTCTCTAAGAAATTACTTTATGCTGTCACATTATAGTTATTTCTGGTATTAACTTGAACTCTGAAGGTTCTCATTTAGTGTGATTCCGCAAGTCTTACAAAACCCAGGCCAGCACTCAATAAAACAAGTAATGAACTGTACTGTATGTTAATTGTAACTTGGCTCTGTCTCCAGGCTCATTTACTAATGCAAACTGAGCATGAAGTTCTAGCCACCCAGACGCATTTCCGTAGGTTGGAGTAGGCTATACTTGCCTTGACAAAACTCTTCAAAACAAAACATGTGATGGCATCTCGGTATGTTCTCTTCAAGTTAACTTGGGGAGAACATAGTCACAAGTTAATGAGATCAGAGAACGCATGTTTTTATTTTGAGATGGATTGTATTTGATGTCATGTGACCCACTGCAACTCTTTTTTTAGTGAGGCAACCCTCCAAAAGAGTCAGACTGACCCGTGAATAGGCTTTACTTATCCTCAAAAGGAGTCCAAGTCTACTGTACACAGAGACTACTAGTAAGACGCCTGTGATGTATATCCTACTCTGTTATGCTCATACATGGAGCTATGGGTCACGGACACATTTGTATGGGTCCCTTGCCTTGATTTTCGGCTACCTACAGTTTGTTTTGAATTGTTATTACTAGAAATTCGCGGCCGCTAACGCGGCCGCTCATATCTAGAAATCGCGCCCTAACGGGCGCTCACATTTGATCATAGTCATTGAAGAGTTTAGCACTGTTTGCAATAGAAGACGCAGTTACAATACACAACATTGGCACACGCACACAGTCCCAGATAATGTCAGCACTACTGTCCCGTTCTGGGAAAGGTAATGTCTGCACTACACTGTCTCTGCCACCAGGGGACACAGTAGGCCTACTACACTCATAAGTACACTGCACCGTGGAACTATTTGTAAGTCTGTGTTTCGGCCGGAAGGTTTATAATGGACGTACTATGATGTAATTCGCGTCATAGCATTAAATTATGTTTTGTTTAATTGTACATCGTGCAAGTACAATACGTTCAGGGAAAGCAGCTAGGAATGTAGGGGGAAAATGCAGCAATTTATGTGTGAAAGGAGGAATCTGTAGAAGCAGTGGTGTGAGAGTCTATCAATGACATGCTTAAACACCACCATGAGCTGGCTTGTCAATTAGTTGTAAGGATTTCAAAACATTTTCAAAAAACATCCCCGAAAGTGCTCCCAGTACTTGCAGCATGGCTTGCCTCACCCACCCAATGTGTATTGAGTTTGTAGATCACACAACAATTTCAACAATCCCAAAGAACCCTGAGGTGCTTTAAAGCAGTGGTTCCTAAACTTTTTAGGTCGAGACCCAAAAGAGACTTTTGCCCGGGACCCAAACTATTGAAAATAGGCTAATGGTCTTATTGTACCCACATAAACACTCATTGCTTCAGCAGCCGACATTACTGTTTTGCCAGCGGCGGACTGTATTTCACATCATCATTACACTGAAATTTCTGGAAATTGATGTGGGCAAGCAGCCTGTATCACAAATGTAGAAAAACTGCAAGAAACACTGGCTTCTATGTTAACTGTATCAACAATCCCACAGTTACAGTATGCCCGTACCTGCTACATTACAATTACCTCATAAAGAAATATCATTGTCAATGTCACTTACAAATAGTATTAACATTTAATTCTATATTAAATGTGAACACTCTCCAAAAGACAAGATGCACTACTGTAGACCAATAGGCATGTATTTTTATGAAGGACTTTACAGTAGTCAACTTGTAACAATGTAACTTACTATAGTGCTCACTGCTCACTGCTCACCAACAAATGGTGCCATCATCGGGAAGCGCTCACTATCCCGACTATCCGCTGTTCCGACATGGTCGGCAGGTTAGTTACTTAGCGTCGGCAGTTAAGGCAGGTTAGTTACTTAGCGTAAGGCAGGTTAGTTACTTAGCGTAAGGCAGGTTAGTTACTTAGCGTCGGCAGGTTAGTTACTGAGGTAAGGTTTACTGAGGTTAGGTTTAGGGTTGGGGGTAGAGTTAGGGTTATAGTTTTAGTGTCGGAATACCGGACCGTCGGAACTCTGATGCGGACCCGCCATCATCACCACTACAGGATTCACTGCTTCCACCACCACCATCCTCATGGTTCCTGAGAAGATGGTATAAAGTAAATAACTAAACACTTAATCAAACTTCCAATTTCCATGTGTCCTTGTTCGTTCACAGTAATGGTCTTTCAGCTAGTCAATGAGGGAAAAAATAGAATACTGATAAAACATTGGCTAAGCAAAGTCATCATCACCCTTTGCTGTGACAAACCTGCATGTAGCTAGTTGGCTAATTTTCAGCTAGCTTGTTGCACTGAAATGTGGGATGCTTTGTGAGTTAAACAGGCAATCAAACCTTGATTTTAGTTGCATCCTCTTACCTTTTTTTTTCTTTCTTTCTTTTTTTTGTTTGTCTTCTTGCTCCAGAGACCAGACTGTAACCTAGCAAACATAGGTAGGTAACATATCAACATAGAACTGTTTGTTTACTTTACAGGCTACTACAGTCACCTGACCACCACACGCAGAGGTGGAGCTATAATGCACCTGCGCAGAAGGAGTGAGCAGTTCTGATGCCCCCATGGACTTTCGTTGTAAACGAAGAATATTAATTACTAGAAGGTCGGCCGGCTGCGCCGGCCTCCCCTCTAGGTCGTCGCGTTGCGTCTATAGGAGTAAAAATTCGTCGAAAACAAATCCCTGAGGTACAGGGTGGCCACGATCTGATGGTTTTTTTGAGAAAATAATTTTTTTTGAGAAAAAAAAATTGTTTGAGAAAAATAAAGTTTTTTGAGAAAAAAAAGTTTTTTGCGAAAAAAAAAGTTTTTTTATAAAAAAAATAAATTTTTGAAAAAAAAATGTTTGAGAAAAAAAAAAATTTTGAGAAAAAATAAATTTGAGAAAAAAAAATTTTTTGAGAAAAAAAAATGAGAAAAAAAAATTTGAGAAAAAAAAATTTTGAGAAAAAAAAATTTTAGAGAAAAAAAAAATTGAGAAAAAAAGTTTTTTGAGAAAAAAAAAATTAAGTGCTAAAATTCCATAAATAATAGTTTATGATATGTATGAATTTTTGAGAAAAAAATTTGAGAAAAAAAAATTTTAGAGAAAAAAAAGTTTTTTGAGAAAAAAAAATTTTTGAGAAAAAAAAATTTTTTGAGAAAAAAAAATTGAGTTGAGAAAAAAAAAATTCTCCAAAAAAATTTTTTTGAGAAAAAAAAATTTTGAGAAAAAAAAATGTTTGAGAAAAAAAAATAGGAAAAAAAAAAAATAATAATAATAAAGAAATCGTATTGGTGATGCGATGACGTGGTATACGGATGTTACTGCGATTGAGGTGAAAGAGAAAAGTGGAAAGTTGTGAGCTAACTATTAGCTATTTGTGTGTGTGTGTGTGTGTGTGTGTGTGTGTGTGTGTGTGTGTGTGTGTGTTCTGGCTACGCCCCCCTCGGTTGAAATTGGATCCGCCGGTCCCATAGCTGGGAATACGAGCCAATGGACGGCGGTCACCATGGCAACGGGGGGCCAATGATAGAGTTATGGGCGGTTTTATTCCCTACACTCTACCGACATCTGCTCTGATTCCCTACACTCTACCGACATCTGCTCTGGCTATGAGTTGAAGTGGAGGCGAAATGGGCGTGGAAGTGGGATGCGGCTCTAAGAAAAATGTAATAGTAGATAATAATACATATTAACTAGAAAAATATTGTTCCTTCGAAACAATTGTGGGCTCGCTTCAAGCCAGAAAACAATGGCTATAAAAGCACAAAATGTCAAGATCGCAGGCAGTGCTCTCTTTGACGTTACTGACGTCAAAGATTGGTCCATTTTGTTCCAAAAATGTGTTGTGCAAAAGTTGACCCGCTGGTGGCGCTATAACAGGCCAATGTGAGAAGGTTGGTATCTGTTCCTTGACCTATTGGGAATGTGCTTGCAAGATTTCACGCACATCCCAGGCTGTGTTCATGATTTGAGGTGTTTTTGGCTTTGGCCACTTTATCGCTGCTTGCAGCTATATTTATTATTATTATTTTATAATTTTTTTGTGTGCACTTCATAGGCATGTTAGACAAAGGTCCTTAGATTGCGTGTAGAATGTTTCATGCAAATTGCAAAAAAAATCCTAGAATAAAAACGGGTTTAAGCGTTTTACAAACTGCTCAAAATTATATAGCGCCCCCCTTTGGCCATTTGGGGTAAGATTGGTTTCAGTGATATTTGAACTAACCCTCTACACTATTTTGTCATGAAAATGTGACTTTGCATGTATGTTTTAGCGGCAGAAGAATAATTTGCATAAAAATGCAATATTGTTTGAATTATTTAAAAAAGCATGTTTCAATGTTAAAGAAATCCGATCTGACAGATCTTTAGATATCGGTCCAAAGTTCACGTAAAAAAAGTTTTGTGCACGTGACGCGAAAATTCCAGAATAAAAGCGGGTTTACGCGTTTTACAAACTGCTCAAAATGGCGGAAAATTGAAGGGCGGAGCTTACTTAACAACGACACAGATGTCTTCCGCTTGAGTCAAAGCACGCGTGTAACAAGTTGCATGTCTTCAAACGAAACGAGTCATGACTTATGCCCGTTTGAAGTTTGAATTTTCAGACGCTTCGTATAGCGCCCCCCTTTGGCCGATTGGAATAAAATTGGTTTCAGTGATACTTTGACTAACCCTCCACATCTTTGCCAAATGCCATGAACGTGTAACTTTGCATGTATGATTTAGAGGCCGAAGAATAATTTGCATAAAACCGCAATATTGATTGAACTATTAAAAAATTATATTTCACTTTAAAAGAAATTGAGAAAAAAAGTTTTTTGAGAAAAAAAAAATTAAGTGCTAAAATTCCATAAATAATAGTTTATGATATGTATGAATTTTTGAGAAAAAAATTTGAGAAAAAAAAATTTTAGAGAAAAAAAAGTTTTTTGAGAAAAAAAAATTTTTGAGAAAAAAAAATTTTTTGAGAAAAAAAAATTGAGTTGAGAAAAAAAAAATTCTCCAAAAAAATTTTTTTGAGAAAAAAAAATTTTGAGAAAAAAAAATGTTTGAGAAAAAAAAATAGGAAAAAAAAAAAATAATAATAATAAAGAAATCGTATTGGTGATGCGATGACGTGGTATACGGATGTTACTGCGATTGAGGTGAAAGAGAAAAGTGGAAAGTTGTGAGCTAACTATTAGCTATTTGTGTGTGTGTGTGTGTGTGTGTGTGTGTGTGTGTGTGTGTGTGTGTGTGTTCTGGCTACGCCCCCCTCGGTTGAAATTGGATCCGCCGGTCCCATAGCTGGGAATACGAGCCAATGGACGGCGGTCACCATGGCAACGGGGGGCCAATGATAGAGTTATGGGCGGTTTTATTCCCTACACTCTACCGACATCTGCTCTGATTCCCTACACTCTACCGACATCTGCTCTGGCTATGAGTTGAAGTGGAGGCGAAATGGGCGTGGAAGTGGGATGCGGCTCTAAGAAAAATGTAATAGTAGATAATAATACATATTAACTAGAAAAATATTGTTCCTTCGAAACAATTGTGGGCTCGCTTCAAGCCAGAAAACAATGGCTATAAAAGCACAAAATGTCAAGATCGCAGGCAGTGCTCTCTTTGACGTTACTGACGTCAAAGATTGGTCCATTTTGTTCCAAAAATGTGTTGTGCAAAAGTTGACCCGCTGGTGGCGCTATAACAGGCCAATGTGAGAAGGTTGGTATCTGTTCCTTGACCTATTGGGAATGTGCTTGCAAGATTTCACGCACATCCCAGGCTGTGTTCATGATTTGAGGTGTTTTTGGCTTTGGCCACTTTATCGCTGCTTGCAGCTATATTTATTATTATTATTTTATAATTTTTTTGTGTGCACTTCATAGGCATGTTAGACAAAGGTCCTTAGATTGCGTGTAGAATGTTTCATGCAAATTGCAAAAAAAATCCTAGAATAAAAACGGGTTTAAGCGTTTTACAAACTGCTCAAAATTATATAGCGCCCCCCTTTGGCCATTTGGGGTAAGATTGGTTTCAGTGATATTTGAACTAACCCTCTACACTATTTTGTCATGAAAATGTGACTTTGCATGTATGTTTTAGCGGCAGAAGAATAATTTGCATAAAAATGCAATATTGTTTGAATTATTTAAAAAAGCATGTTTCAATGTTAAAGAAATCCGATCTGACAGATCTTTAGATATCGGTCCAAAGTTCACGTAAAAAAAGTTTTGTGCACGTGACGCGAAAATTCCAGAATAAAAGCGGGTTTACGCGTTTTACAAACTGCTCAAAATGGCGGAAAATTGAAGGGCGGAGCTTACTTAACAACGACACAGATGTCTTCCGCTTGAGTCAAAGCACGCGTGTAACAAGTTGCATGTCTTCAAACGAAACGAGTCATGACTTATGCCCGTTTGAAGTTTGAATTTTCAGACGCTTCGTATAGCGCCCCCCTTTGGCCGATTGGAATAAAATTGGTTTCAGTGATACTTTGACTAACCCTCCACATCTTTGCCAAATGCCATGAACGTGTAACTTTGCATGTATGATTTAGAGGCCGAAGAATAATTTGCATAAAACCGCAATATTGATTGAACTATTAAAAAATTATATTTCACTTTAAAAGAAATCCGCCGAGATTAGTTTGACCGTATTGGTCCAAAGTTCATGTGAAAAAAGTTTCGTGCGCGTATCGAAAAAAACCCAGGAGGAGATAGATTTTTACTGTTTTTCATATAATTCCGAATTGTGGGAGACCTAAAGGTCAGAGGTCAAAAGTTAGAGGGTAAAAGTTGTTCGGCATGAGGAGACGCATACGTGTATACAGGTTTCATGACTGTAACTCAAACACAGCATGAGCTATACCTGTTCAAAGTTCGCACTTTCGAAGGCTTCCTACAGCGCCACCATTTGGCCGATTGCTATAGAAAATAATAGCACACTTCGCCACTGTAAACTGAACACATTGATGTTTTTATTTTCATTTTCTCACTAAGTATGTAGGAGTAGAAAGGAACCGAAGTTCCCGTCTACTGATTGCCTGCCTGATAGATAAATAAACTAGAAAAATATTGTTCCTTCGAAACAATTGTGGGCTCGCTTCAAGCCAGAAAACAATGGCTATAAAAGTACAAAATGTCAAGATCGCAGGCAGTGCTCTCTTTGACGTTACTGACGTCAAAGATTGGTCCATTTTGTTCCAAAAATGTGTTGTGCAAAAGTTGACCCGCTGGTGGCGCTATAACAGGCCAATGTAAGAAGGGTGGTATCTGCTCCTTGACCTATTGGGAATGTGCTTGCAAGATTTCACACACATTGCAGGCTGTGTTCATGATTTGAGGTGTTTTTGGCTTTGGCCACTTTATCGCTGCTTGCAGCTATATTCATTATTATTATTATTTTTTTGTGTGTGCACTTTAGATAAAGGTCCTTAGATTGTGTGTAGAATGTTTCATGCAAATTGCAAAAATAAATCCTAACGGGTTTAAGCGTTTCACAAACTGCTCAAAATGATATAGCGCCCCCCTTTGGCCAATTGGGGTAAGATTGGTTTTAGTGATATTTGGACTAACACTCTACATCTTTGCCAAATGCCATGAACATGTTACTTTGCATGTATGATTTAGAGGCAGAAGAATAATTTGCATAAAACTGCAATATTCATTGAATTTATTTTAAAAAGCATGTTTCAATTTTAAAGAAATCCGATCTGACAGATCTTTAGATATCGGTCCAAAGTTCACGTAAAAAAAGTTTTGTGCACGTGGAGTGAAAATTCCAGAATAAAAGCGGGTTTACGCGTTTTACAAACTGCTCAATATGGCGGAAAATCGGGGGGCGGAGCTTACTTAACAACGACACAGATGTCTTCCGCTCGAGTCAAAGCACGCGTGTAACAAGTTGCATGTCTTCAAACGAAACGAGTCATGACTTATGCCCGTTTGAAGTTTGAATTTTCAAACGCTTCGTATAGCGCCCCCCTTTGGCCGATTGGAATAAAATTGGTTTCAGTGATACTTTGACTAACCCTCCACATCTTTGCCAAATGCCATGAACGTGTAACTTTGCATGTATGATTTAGAGGCCGAAGAATAATTTGCATAAAACCGCAACATTGATTGAATTATTAATAAAATATATTTCACTTTAAAAGAAATCCGCCGAGACTAGTTTGACCGTATTGGTCCAAAGTTCATGTGAAAAAAGTTTCATGCGCGTATCGCAAAGATCCCAGGAGGAGATAGATTTTTACTGTTTTTCATATAATTCCAAATTCTGAGGGATCTAAAGATCAGAGGTCAAAAGTCAGAGCGTAAAAATTGTTCGGCATGAGGAGACGCATACGTGTATACAGGTTTCATGGCTGTACGTATAACAGAGCATGAGCTATACCTGTTCAAAGTTCGCACTTTCGAAGGCTTCCTACAGCGCCACCATTTGGCCGATTGCTGTAAAAAGTAATAGCACACGTCGCCACAGTAAGCTGAACACATTGATGTTTTTATTTTCATTTTCTCACTAAGTATGTAGGAGTAGAAAGGAACCGAAGTTTTGAGGAGAACTTGATATGACGGTTAGATATTGTCACTAGAAAAATATTGTTCCTTCGAAACAATTGTGGGCTCGCTTCAAGCCAGAAAACAATGGCTATTAAAGTACAAAATGTCAAGATCGCAGGCAGTGCTCTCTTTGACGTTACTGACGTCAAAGATTGGTCCATTTTGTTCCAAAAATGTGTTGTGCAAAAGTTGACCCGCTGGTGGCGCTATAACAGGCCAATGTAAGAAGGGTGGTATCTGTTCCTTGACCTATTGGGAATGTGCTTGCAAGATTTCACGCACATTGCAGGCTGTGTTCATGATTTGAGGTGTTTTTGGCTTTGGCCACTTTATCGCTGCTTGCAGCTATATTCATTATTATTATTTTTTTTGTGTGTGTGCACTTCATAGGCATATTAGATAAAGGTCCTTAGATTGTGTGTAGAATGTTTCATGCAAATTGCAAAAAAAAAAAATCCAAACGGGTTTAAGCGTTTCACAAACTGCTCAAAATGATATAGCGCCCCCCTTTGGCCAATTGGGGTAAGATTGGTTTTAGTGATATTTGGACTAACACTCTACATCTTTGCCAAATGCCATGAACATGTTACTTTGCATGTATGATTTAGAGGCAGAAGAATAATTTGCATAAAACTGCAATATTCATGGAATTTATTTAAAAAAGCATGTTTCAATTTTAAAGAAATCCGATCTGACAGATCTTTAGATATCGGTCCAAAGTTCACGTAAAAAAAGTTTTGTGCACGTGGAGCGAAAATTCCAGAATAAAAGCGGTTTTACGCGTTTTACAAAGTGCTCAAAATGGCGGAAAATCGAAGGGCGGAGCTTACTTAACAACGACACAGATGTCTTCTGCTCGAGTCAAAGCACGCGTGTAACAAGTTGCATGTCTTCAAACGAAACGAGTCATGACTTATGCCCGTTTGAAGTTTGAATTTTCAAACGCTTCGTATAGCGCCACCCTTTGGCCAATTGGAATAAGATTGGTTTCAGTGATATTTTGACTAACCCTCTACATCTTTGCCAAATGCCATGAACGCGTAACTTTGCATGTATGATTTAGAGGCAAAAGAATAATTTGCATAAAACCGCAATATTGATTGAATTATTAAAAAATTATATTTCACTTTAAAAGAAATCCGACCAGACAGTTTGACCGTATTGGTCCAACGTTCATGTGAAAAAAGTTTTGTGCACTTGACGCGAAAATCCCAGGAGGAGATAGATTTTTACTGTTTTTCATATAATTCCGAATTGTGGGAGACCTAAAGGTCAGAGGTCAAAAGTTAGAGGGTAAAAGTTGTTCGGCATGAGGAGACGCATAAGTGTATACAGGTTTCATGGCTGTATTTATAACACAGCATGAGCTATACCTGTTCAAAGATCGCACTTTCGAAGGCTTCCTACAGCGCCACCATTTGGCCGATTGCTGTAAAAAGTAATAGCATACTTCGCCACAGTAAGCTGAACACATTGATGTTTTTATTTTCATTTTCTCACTAAGTATGTAGGAGTAGAAAGGAACCGAAGTTTTTTGATACTTGATATGCCTGCCTAGTATAGAAATAATGACAATATCTAAAGTGTGCTCGCCTTATAGGCGAGCCCACAACTAGAAAAATATTGTTCCTTCGAAACAATTGTGGGCTCGCTTCAAGACAGAAAACAATGGCTTTAAAAGTACAAAATGTCAAGATCGCAGGCAGTGCTCTCTTTGACGTTACTGACGTCAAAGATTGGTCCATTTTGTTCCAAAAATGTGTTGTGCAAAAGTTGACCCGCTGGTGGCGCTATAACAGGCCAATGTAAGAAGGGTGGTATCTGCTCCTTGACCTATTGGGAATGTGCTTGCAAGATTTCACGCACATTGCAGGCTGTGTTCATGATTTGAGGTGTTTTTGGCTTTGGCCACTTTATCGCTGCTTGCAGCTATATTCATTATTATTATTTTTTTTTTGTGTGTGCACTTTAGATAAAGGTCCTTAGATTGTGTGTAGAATGTTTCATGCAAATTGCAAAAATAAATCCTAACGGGTTTAAGCGTTTCACAAACTGCTCAAAATGATATAGCGCCCCCCTTTGGCCAATTGGGGTAAGATTGGTTTTAGTGATATTTGGACTAACACTCTACATCTTTGCCAAATGCCATGAACATGTTACTTTGCATGTATGATTTAGAGGCAGAAGAATAATTTGCATAAAACTGCAATATTCATTGAATTTATTTTAAAAAGCATGTTTCAATTTTAAAGAAATCCGATCTGACAGATCTTTAGATATCGGTCCAAAGTTCACGTAAAAAAAGTTTTGTGCACGTGGAGTGAAAATTCCAGAATAAAAGCGGGTTTACGCGTTTTACAAACTGCTCAATATGGCGGAAAATCGGGGGGCGGAGCTTACTTAACAACGACACAGATGTCTTCCGCTCGAGTCAAAGCACGCGTGTAACAAGTTGCATGTCTTCAAACGAAACAAGTCATGACTTATGCCCGTTTGAAGTTTGAATTTTCAAACGCTTCGTATAGCGCCCCCCTTTGGCCGATTGGAATAAAATTGGTTTCAGTGATACTTTGACTAACCCTCCACATCTTTGCCAAATGCCATGAACGTGTAACTTTGCATGTATGATTTAGAGGCCGAAGAATAATTTGCATAAAACCGCAACATTGATTGAATTATTAATAAAATATATTTCACTTTAAAAGAAATCCGCCGAGACTAGTTTGACCGTATTGGTCCAAAGTTCATGTGAAAAAAGTTTCATGCGCGTATCGCAAAGATCCCAGGAGGAGATAGATTTTTACTGTTTTTCATATAATTCCAAATTCTGAGGGATCTAAAGATCAGAGGTCAAAAGTCAGAGCGTAAAAATTGTTCGGCATGAGGAGACGCATACGTGTATACAGGTTTCATGGCTGTACGTATAACAGAGCATGAGCTATACCTGTTCAAAGTTCGCACTTTCGAAGGCTTCCTACAGCGCCACCATTTGGCCGATTGCTGTAAAAAGTAATAGCACACGTCGCCACAGTAAGCTGAACACATTGATGTTTTTATTTTCATTTTCTCACTAAGTATGTAGGAGTAGAAAGGAACCGAAGTTTTGAGGAGAACTTGATATGACGGTTAGATATTGTCACTAGAAAAATATTGTTCCTTCGAAACAATTGTGGGCTCGCTTCAAGCCAGAAAACAATGGCTATAAAAGTACAAAATGTCAAGATCGCAGGCAGTGCTCTCTTTGACGTTACTGACGTCAAAGATTGGTCCATTTTGTTCCAAAAATGTGTTGTGCAAAAGTTGACCCGCTGGTGGCGCTATAACAGGCCAATGTAAGAAGGGTGGTATCTGTTCCTTGACCTATTGGGAATGTGTTTGCAATATTTCACGCACATTGCAGGCTGTGTTCATGATTTGAGGTGTTTTTGGCTTTGGCCACTTTATCGCTGCTTGCAGCTATATTCATTATTATTTTTTTTGTGTGTGTGCACTTCATAGGCATATTAGATAAAGGTCCTTAGATTGTGTGTAGAATGTTTCATGCAAATTGCAAAAAAAAATCCTAACGGGTTTAAGCGTTTCACAAACTGCTCAAAATGATATAGCGCCCCCCCCCCCCCTTTGGCCAATTGGGGTAAGATTGGTTTTAGTGATATTTGGACTAACACTCTACATCTTTGCCAAATGCCATGAACATGTTACTTTGCATGTATGATTTAGAGGCAGAAGAATAATTTGCATAAAACTGCAATATTCATTGAATTTATTTAAAAAAGCATGTTTCAATTTTAAAGAAATCCGATCTGACAGATCTTTAGATATCGGTCCAAAGTTCATGTAAAAAAAGTTTTGTGCACGTGGAGCGAAACTTCCAGAATAAAAGCGGGTTTACGCGTTTTACAAACTGCTCAAAATGGCGGAAAATCGAAGGGCAGAGCTTACTTGACAACGACACAGATGTCTTCCGCTCGAGTCAAAGCACGCGTGTAACAAGTTGCATGTCTTCAAACGAAACGAGTCATGACTTATGCCCGTTTGAAGTTTGAATTTTCAAACGCTTCGTATAGCGCCCCCCTTTGGCCGATTGGAATAAAATTGGTTTCAGTGATACTTTGACTAACCCTCCACATCTTTGCCAAATGCCATGAACGTGTAACTTTGCATGTATGATTTAGAGGCCGAAGAATAATTTGCATAAAACCGCAATATTGATTGAATTATTAAAAAAATATATTTCACTTTAAAAGAAATCCGCCGAGACTAGTTTGACCGTATTGGTCCAAAGTTCATGTGAAAAAAGTTTTGTGCGCGTAATGCAAAAATCCCAGGAGGAGATAGATTTTTACTGTTTTTCATATAATTCCAAATTGTAGGAGATCTAAAGGTCAAAGGTCAAAAGTCAGAGCGTAAAAGTTGTTCGGCATGAGGAGACGCATACGTGTATACAGGTTTCATGGCTTTACCTCAAACACAGCATGAGCTATACCTGTTCAAAGTTCGCACTTTCGAAGGCTTCCTACAGCGCCACCATTTGGCCGATTGCTGTAAAAAGTAATAGCACATGTCGCCACAGTAAGCTGAACACATTGATGTTTTTATTTTCATTTTCTCACTAAGTATGTAGGAGTAGAAAGGAACCGAAGTTTTTTGATACTTGCACTGACTGCCTGCCTAGTATAGAAATAATGACAATATCTAAAGTGTGCTCGCCTTATAGGCGAGCCCACAATAATGACAATAACTAAAGTGTGCTCGCCTATAGGCGAGCCCACAATTAATTATATCAAATGCATTGCCAAAAAACAACTTACAGTTGATATGGGATTTGTTTAGGTGTGTTCAGATAACGATGAGCAAGAGGAATGCTTGATATTCTTGTCCCAAACTCACTAGTTTGAATTGAAACGTTGATCCTCATGGGTGTTGATTGATGAAGAGCACAGATCGAGATGATCGTCGCGGCCAGATCAGAGAGTGTGGTGAGGAAACTATCTTTCAATTGGGGTTGCCAGTTTGGTGTCTTGTCAGCAGAACAGTGATGTTGCACACAGACAGTGCAGCAAGCTCTTTAAATATGCTCATTTAAGCCTAACACAAGCAAATGTAACACAATGTGTTTGTGGGTTTTTTTTATGACAAAGAAAATATCCAAATACAACAGTAGTGGCTATTTCTGGACTAAAGTTCATGCTATGTTGTTCTCACATAGTTAGAATCAGGCTCATAACATAATTTGCTTTAGCCTCACTTCAGCATCCCCAGTAGCATCCTTTCTGTCACTCTGGGGTGTAAACTAAAGTGCCATAAACTGATAAGCAAAAATGCTAGAAACTAATCTTTGAAATGAGCGATGTTTTAGTACAAAAGCTTTTATACACACCCTGAAGAAAGCTTTGTGCTGAAACATCAGCTGTTTGAATGAATGTCACACACATGAGAGAAAAGGGTGCAGCTATTCCTCTTTTTATTCTCAGTATGCCCAATTAGCCAGCACCTTGCTGGGTGTGTGCTCTTTATCCCCCCCTTCTTTTTCTTCTTTAAATAGAAAACGATCTTTAAAAAAGAGCGAAGTCTTTAGTCCCTGACCCTGTTTACAGTTAGACAGCATCAGTTCTTATTTCTTATTTCCAATATGGCAGAGTGGAAGTGAATCTTGACACAGACAGCAGCTGGCTGTTAACTAGTAATCATAAAAATATGTGCAATATTCAATACAATGTTAAAATATTACGCGTCACATTATACAACCACTATTTGTGCTATAAGAATATTGAGCCATCTGGGCACCTAGACTGGTAGTCCAGCCTGACAGCATGTTGTGGGTTCGAGTCCTGCTGCAGACGACCTTTGCTGCGTGTCACCCCCCCCCCCCCCCCCCCCCCCACCCTTTTCTGTTTTGTATGTGTCTATGGAGTTAACATTACTCTAATAGACCCCCAGTTGTAGTTATAATATGCAAATGTGTCTTCCCTGTGTATTTCTGGTTACTTCCTGAAAGCTGAAAGCCTCTGAGTCAAAAGGCCCAGTTGAAATACACCGATATAATGACATCATAATATCATCCCCTCCCCTTTTTAGCATTCAACTGCAGCTGTGGGTGTGGCTAACTTCAGCTGGGTCAGCAGCCACCTGACAACCAGGCATTCTTAATGAGCAGGTGGGTGTGGCCACATAAACACATCATTGTAACACTTTCTGAAGACTCTTGGAAAAGATCTTCCTCCAAGTATAATCATAACTAGAAAAAAGCCCCCTGCAGGGGCCTGGCCCCTTTCCTATGTGAAAGTCCCCTGTACCTAGAGATGGATACAGTCCAGTGGGCAGCTAAGCAATACAAATTTAGGATAGCTCAACATTAAATATGCAGTTTTTTCCAAAATGCAAAATAGTGTAAATGGCAATCCATCCATCCATCCACATCCATCCATCCATCCATCCATCCATCCATCCATCCACATCCATCCATCCATCCATGCATCCATCCATCCATCCATCCACATCCATCCATCCATCCATCCATCCATCCATCCATCCGTCCATCCATCCATGCATCCATCCATCCATCCATCCATGCATCCATCCATCCATCCATCCATCCATCCATCCACATCCATCCATCCATCCATCCATCCATCCATCCACATCCATCCATCCACATCCATCCATCCATCCATCCATCCATCCATCCATCCATCCATCCATCCATCCACATCCACATCCATCCACATCCATCCATGCATCCATCCATCCATCCATCCATCCATCCATCCATCCACATCCATCCATGCATCAATCCATCCATCCATCCATCCACATCCATCCATCCATCCATCCATCCATCCATCCACATCCATCCATCCATACACATCCATCCATCCACATCCATCCATCCATCCACATCCATCCATCCATCCATCCATCCATCCACATCCATTCATCCATCCATCCATCCACATCCATCCATCCATCCACATCCATCCATCCATCCACATCCATCCATCCACATCCATCCATCCACATCCATCCATCATCCATCCATCCATCCATCCACATCCATCCATCCTCTACTGTACCTTACCGTACCTTACTGTACTGTACTCTACTGTAATCTACTGTACTTTACCTTACTGTACTGTACTTTGCTGTACTCTACTGTACCTTGCTGTACTCTACTGTACCTTGCTGTACTGTACTGTACATATTCTGTGTTCTATATCTATGAATTCTATGTGTTCTAGAACTATGAATTCTGTGTTCTAGATCTATGTATTTGATTCTTGTTCTAGATCCCCCCCCCCTCTCTTTCTCTCTCTCTCTCTCTCTCTCTCTCTCTCTCTCTCTCTGTGTGTGTGTGTGTGTGCATCTGACCCCCCCCCCCTTCCCTCTTGTAACCTGAGACCTGGTGATGATAATGACACTTCGCTCCCAACTATGGATTGCGCAATATGCCGCCTACAGGCCAAAATGTGGGGAAAAATTGTAAACATTTTGGGATTATGAGAAGTAGAGACACATCTGAAGGTGATAAAGTTGATGTTGGGCAAGGTACATGCGTTATTGATTTTTGTATTATGTTTTTTAGACAATTGAACAACTGCTGAACGTGGAGTTACAGATGGAAACACACTCATTTTTTTGGGGCGATTCTGATTATGTAGTGGGATACCTGATGATTATGTTGTACTAGGGGGTTGGGATCACAGCACCCCATCTTTATTCTTTCTTTCTTTTCAAATATTTTTATTACGGTACAGTGTTGCATTGAGGCAGGCACACACACACACACACACACACACACACACACACACACACACACACACACACACACACACACACACACACACACACACACACACACACACAAGTGATGACACCCCAAGTCCCATTCCCATCACAACAATCATTGGCACAAAATAGCACAAGATCCGAGGCCATCACAGTACGTAAAAGTCCAGTATAGAAAGAAGGGAAACCCTGCCCATAAAAGATAATAAAAGAAAACATTTTCTCCCCTTCATATTCCCAATTTAGTGTTAAGCCAATTCCCCCATTCCTCATCACAGCACCCCATCTTAAAAAAAAATAATAATAATTACGGTATGCTAATATAGGCTTACATTGCCTTCTGAACTATTTCCTATATATATTTCATATATTATGTTTTGAAATACAGAACACCTGAATTGAAACTACCCAGAACTGATCAAATTTGTGTTAGTGCTAGTGCTCCCATAAAAAACATCCCATTGGTTATACATTTTATCACAACTTATCACACTTATCACGTGGAAAGATTAATTATCTATTGAAAGAACATATTTCACTTTTTTTTTTAATATACAGAGCCATTATGATTTATGTATCATTTCCTGACAAAATACAATTGCATGATGAAACCTTTCTTTCTTTTATTCAGTCTTTCATCACCAAACTATAGCCTATGGCCTGGGAACCATTTCACCCTACACGTGCAAAAAAAGAAAAAAAAGAGGGAAAGGGGGGGGAGGGGTTATAAAACCAGCTCTGCTTACTTCAAAATATCTTTGTTGTCTATTCAGTTGCTCTAATAAGTGCTCTTTAAGGTGTAAGAGATGAGGTGGGAAGCAAAGCTCGAGTCTGCAAGGTCAAATCTTAGGTTTTTTTTCTATAGACCCCGAGGAGGTAAATTGATTGTTGAGTGTTAGGGGAGGGGTGGGAGGTAAGCATTTAACTGCTGACAGACAAACTCAGGCCCTGCAGGGGAGAGCAGGAAGCACATTGCTTGACACCATTTCCACGGGCCTGTGTTCCACAATCCTCTTCTGTTCAATGGGGCAAGACCCCGTGCTTTTGTTACAATTAACCTATTAGCAGAAGGCCTTTCATTCACAGGTGATTCGGCACTCCCTTGTGTCCCCGAGTTGTGAGTATTTCTGATCTGGAGGAGGCCCCTGCACCCTTCAGACATTTGCCGTACTAATGTGTTATGTTGTGTACATGTAGTAGCATGTACCCATACATACCCATACAACACTAGGTGAGAAAGAGCACTGTTCTGTTGAAATGAAACCATATTCCATTAAAATTACTAGCATTAACTGCGCAACGTCGTCTTCCCCCTTTTCTTCAGAATAAACATGATATTTCTGCCACGTGTATGACACGCTATACAACCCACAATAAAAACAAATGACTCTTATCCTCGGCGTGAAACATAAAAGTATTTAAAAATTGACCCCTAGGGTCTGCTTTGTCCGTGGCTGGAGGCATTATTATATCCTGGTTGTCACAAAGTACCCCCTTAGGTCATTACTCCGGAGCAGCTGTGGAACCCTTGGCAGGGAGCAGCAGAGCTCCATTATTTGGGATGTGGAGGAGAGATGAGCAGCCAGGGGCGTCACACAGAGGGGGGGGGGGGGGGGGTGGGACTGAGTTACTAGGGCCAAAGGTGGAGGGGCCTTAATTATTTTATACTTTAGCTATTGAAAAATAGCAGAGCTCACAGCGTGGCACCGAGTACCGCGCTGCGAGCTAGATCTGCTATTTTTGAAAAGTTGTGAAAATGTGTGCAATTCTTAATTTTAAGCGAACATTTGTAACTTTTGCTTCTGGGGGGGTCGGGGGGGGGGGGGGGGGGGGGGGGTCCCTGGAACTAAATATTTTGAGATGGGGGTCCGTGGCCAAATACATATCATTTTGGGGGTCCTTCACATGAAAAGGTTTGAGCACCACTGACATAGACATAGGATTTGAAATATTCAAAGACTTGCACACATTTTCATGATTAAAAAAAAAAATAGCAGAGTTACAAGCTTGCAGCGCGTGCCGCGCTGTGAGCTTGAATATCTGCTATTTTTCAATAGTTAAAGCACCAAATAATGCGTTCCCAGTCTAAATGGGTTATGAAGAACATTCATGGGGGGCCCGCAGTGAATCCTTGTTCCCAGGGCCCAGGATTTGGTGTGACACCCCTGTGAGCAGCACAGAGAGGAGAGGAGAGAGAGGGGAAGGTAATGTTACTGGCCATGGATCTGAGGAAAGGGAGATCTGCATGTAGCAAGAGATGGCACTACTCTGACATTTTTTTGGGGCCTAGCCCAGGCCTGGATGCCACCCATTTGGGACAGGTTTTCTGATAGTATAGGTATAGCTGAGTGGAGTGCTCAGCTGGCACAGAAATACTTGACCCAATCAAGGACATAATTGCATATTTTTTCATCTGTTTTTCATTTGATGCATATATTCTCTTTAGTTAAATGGTTTCCCATCTCTCGAGTTCCAGCTCATTGGAGTGCAGATGAAAGTGCCATGTTTATTTGTGTATTAAATCAAAGCAAAAGCCCATTGAAATGGATGTTAGCGTTATTATTCTCTGAACAAAGTAAAGGAATATGTGCAAAGCAACACGTGTCATGAGGCAGAATGAAAAATCATAGTAAACTAGAAAGAACTAAACATGAAGCAGTACGGATCTAGAGCCCATCCCAATAGTTAGGATGAGTAAATGCAGAGGACAAATTTTGTGTATGTTCAAATGTACATTGACAAAATATGGGCAGTGAATTATTATTACATTATCTACAGTGTGTCTGTATCATTACCTACATGTATTCATGTCAACCAAACATGAGGTACCAACACAACTTAACTTGCCTCTGCAATGCCCCAACAAGTTTATAGAACACCAACATAATGCAGATTAATGTAAGTTTTGTTTCTTTAATGCAAGATCAGCAACATCATTTAGATAATAGGATGGATCATAATGGTTTCATCATATAAATATGTTGGATGTTACACAGTAAATGCTCTATTTAACAACTGTGAAATGCATCTTTGGGCTTAATTTCACAGGTTTTATCTTAATGCTAATCAGCTATGGTTGGAGCCTTTTGTTTGCTTACCCCAAGCAGAGAGAACCAGCGATGGTTCACAGGTATTTGAGTGCAAAATACTTTTAAGGATGTAATGTCGAAAAAATGTTGAGTTTTCATGCACATTGCGTTGCAGTGGTTGGAGGCCAGCGGTATCATGCACTGTGTTCTCATTGTCTCCACCAGCCGAAGGCTGAGGGAGAGTATGTTTTCCCCTCCGTCCGTCCGTGCGTCCGTCCGTGTGTCCGTGTGTCCGTGTGTCCTCGCAGTTTGTGTGCAGCTAATCTCAGTCGCCGTTGGCCCGATCGCTGCCAAACTGAGCACACACACTCCCTGGATGCCAATCTAGAACCTCTGCCCCACATTTTTCAAATCAGCCTCATGGTGGCGCTATAACAGGCCGATTTGTGTGGCCTGGTTGTTACCAGCTAATCTCCGGCGCCGTTGGCCCGATCGCTGCCAAACTGAGCACACACACTCCCTGGATGCTGATTCAGAACCTCTGCCCCACATTTTTTAAATCAGCCTCATGGTGGCGCTATAACAGGCCGATTTGTGTGGCCTGGTGGAGACCTGTGCTCGGAAGAGCACTGCTTCTAGTTGAATCTCTTTTTCCATGGGCATCACAAGTGCATGTCAGAGCGTCAATCAAACATGACGGCTATTTACACTCACTGGGTGAGATGAAAGTTGCAGGCCCATCACTCAGGCCCCTTTCAGCTAAGAGAATGGGAGATAAGACAGACTAAAGAGAGAGAACCCTGTACATTTTTATATTCTGGCTGTCTCACATGCTTTCGGTAGACACACAACGTCACATCTACACTTGGCAGCATGTAAGCGTGCAGGTACTTGAAGCATGCATGCGCGTGCACACACACACACACACACACACACACACACACACACACACACACACACACACACAGTATGCTTGTTACTAATACACCTGCGTGTTTGGTCTTTGATGTTCAAGGTGCCATATCTGTGGTGTACGTATGTTGGTCCTCAAATCATATCCAGCACCAGGAGCAAAACATGGTAACAAAGGCAAAAAGAAGAAGGGAAAAAAAACATATTCGAAAGTGTCAAATGACACATTTGGTCTTTGATGCTTGGCATATTTTTTTGTGATATGGCAGCAACTTGATTCAGTTCTATTATACAGGGCAGGATAATTGACACTGCTGTTGCAGGAAGTGGAAGAGGGTGGTCTGAGAGAAAGACAAGACTCCACTCTGTCCAGGTGCCAACTTGCGCCCTGCGTCACCGTTCAAATAATTCTCAACAGAATTATTTGATTGAAGCATTAACATTTGCATTAGATTCTATTACCAAAGTCTTAGTCTCTTGAGAACAGACTTCTATGCTCCGCAGAAGGACCTTTTCTTTGACGATGGCTAGTCTAAACTACAGAGGCATAACCAACTCGCCTGGCTTGATCTGGTCTTAGTCTGTTGGTCTGTTAAGATTCCTTGTATTCTAAATAACAATATAGTGTACAAAGAGAGGTCAAGCTAGTAAATTGTGCGTGTGAATGTGTGATATGATCTACAGTTCAACAATTTAATTTCCAAGCAGGCTTTGGTTGCAACTGAACACTTGAAGCATTCACGTGCGTGCAAGGGAGCATCATCTTTCGTTCACGCACTGACATTTGTTTTGGCCTATTGCATTTCTTACTTCTCAGTATTTGAATGACTTAATTTCCAGATAATTTAATCATAATATTTCAGTTTATGCCAACTTTGAAAATATTGACTGAGAATATACTGTAGGATGTCAAGCTCAATGTCAGTTAGCCAATCAATCTAAGGTACATAAACCAACCAGTACATGAAATCTTTAATGACTGGCTGATGGAAAAACAGCATTGAAATCTTGATGTAAAGACATTTCCCCTTCTAGCTAAATAAAAGCTCTAAGCTGTGATCAGGCTTGAGGAATGACTAAGGGGTTAATTGGAATAGAGCAACATGGGCTCAGCAATTTATCTAAAACCTTAGGCCAATCAGCTAGTCAAAAAAGAAATCATGGAAATGTATTGGAACATTCCCTTGAAAACATCAGAATGCATGTTCTATAATTAATTTCTGTAAAAATAATGTATGCTTGAATTAATTTGCTAATTATCGGCTGAGGAGAGCTTTTCAAATAAACAGCCTTATGGAAAGTCATATAGCACTTGGCAGTTCATCATATGATTGCCACTGTATAGTGCCAGAAGGTGGCACATTTATTAGTATGCAACAGATGGAAGTGTGCGTTTTCCTCTGTGAGGCTTCGGAAATTGGTCTTTTGGTAGCAATATAAATATGATGAACGGTAGCCTATAACAGGCGCTGGATTGCACGCAAGGACAAAATGTCCAAATGTGCAACAAAAGTCATGCTGTACCTGCTTTGCAATCGTGCCATCAATGATTGATCTACACCCTGCTGAGCCACTACAGTAGAAAAGGGGTGCAGAGCCTATAATTTAGAGAGAAAACAATGCATGAGCCCGTCAGGTTGTGCATCCATTTCAGCACAAGGCATTCCCCGGTGAAGATAGATCATTAGACAACCAGGCGCTCTGCAATATGGCCTAGTCAATGTCACTGAAAAGATGGGACAATAAAGTGAGGCAGGGGGTTGCAATGGCGGAGAGCGCATGGGGATGTATTAATGTCACATAGGCTTTAGCCTGCCTCCTTAAGCCCTGCGAAGAGTCACCCAAGCCAATTTCCATTATCATATTGATTGAAATAGTTCATCACAGTGTAATTTTAGGTTTATCGCCACTGGGTTGGGAATAAGACCAAAGCATTATCCCACAAAAGCTATTGTTCCTGGGGACGGGTTTCGCTGTTCCAGTTCATTGATGGAGTTGATTAAGTTTAAATGAAGCAGACACTGGATAAAAGTGAGGGTATTGACCAGCGAGCGCTGCGGTGCGCTTGAAAAAGCCTGATACATGCGGAAAAGCAAGATTTGCTAAATGCTCTAATCTTCAATCAAATCTAACATCAATACAGACAAAGTTTGGTAATGAGAGATTCAATGAAGCATGTAGCAGAGAGAATTAATCCCCCTCGCCTAAACTGGGTTCAACTTTGAAGCTTGCTCCTCAGGATAGATAGTTATCTAAATGCTAAATAAGAAACGTATTGTACTTTTCACAGCATGCTAATCATTTGTTCATTTTGCCTCCATTATTTGTTCTCTCACACATGCCTGCTGTTGATCCGGTGATTAGATCAACCTTGGATAGCTGAGGAGAATGGAGTAAGTCACCTCCCTGTGGGATGTGATGCACACCAGTACATGGGCCAGCAGGGACATAGAGGCATGTTCTATTAGATATATTAGATATACAATATGGGAAATTGGGCAATTAATAGCATATTGTTGCATTCAGGCAGCATACTCAACACTGACATATAGGTTACTGCGCACAGTGAATCTTGAGTATTAATTTAACTTTGAGAGTACAAATGGAACAAAATGGACCCTTGGTCTATGTTACAAATGGATAAATCAACACTCAAGGTTTTACTGTAGCTTTAGAAAGTAGAGCAAGTGTAATTATGGTTAACTGATGCATGCAGTGAAAGTAACAACTATAAGTTAGACTTTTCTTTTTTTTATATAATTTTTATCCCACAATTTTGTAACCCATTTTTTCACCCAGTGCTAATTGCCTATGTAATCCTGGGCTCTGCTCTCCCTCTGCCGCGCCAAGGGAGACAACGGACTGACCTCATGCTTCCTTCTATGCATGAGGAGTCCAAGTTGCTTCTTTTCACCTGACAGTGGAGATTTCCCTGGTTTGGACGTAGCGCGTGGAAGGAACACGTTATTCCAACCAGTTCCTTTCCCCTCCATCAGGCGCCCCGGCTGGCCAGGGGGAGACATTATTGAGACCAGGATTACGTGCATGTTTTTGTGAGGGTATCAACCCTAGGAGACACGGGGAGAACATGCAAACTCCACACAGAAAGGCCCTATCGCCAACCCCACCTAGGGTGTGGGCGCTGATGACGCGGAGGAGGAACACGCCGCCAGCGCCCACAGCGTCCCCCGGCGGGAATCGAACCCAGGACCTTCTAGCTGTGAGGCGAAGCACTAACCACTGCGCCACCGTGCCTCAAGTTAGACTTTTCTTATTTGAAAGTGGACGATTAGGGGGCACTCGGGTGGCACAGTGGTTGTGGGTTCAAATCCACCGTGGTGCATCCGGCTTTGTCGGGCGTCTATGCGAACACAATTGGCCCGTGTTCGAGTGAGGGAAGCCGGGCAGGGAGGATGAGAATGGTCTTTACATGTACACTCTCACGGACTGGGACGGCACCTGTCAGCGGGGAGTGTTAGGTAGGAGGAGTGGTGCAAAAGCTCTACGTCCTCCCGGTGGGGGCTCCTCACTGGCAGGTTAGTCAGTAGGATACAGCAGTGACAACACATAAATATGTGTGGGAAGGAATCGGTTGACTAAATTGGAGAGAAAAAGGGAGTTAAAATGTATTTAAAAGAAATAAAGAAAGCGGGATAAGGGCACTTATAGGCTAAATAGAATACAGTAAACGTATGGTTACTAGCTCAATGTTGTTGCTTATATTTCAAGCTGTTGGTGCTAGTCTATTGCTAAACTATTATTGCAAAACAGAAAAAGTCAAGCAAAAGAATATCGCCTATAGGCTAGTCTTGCGATGTTGCAATTTTGAAGAATAGAGTTTGTTTGGCAGATAACATTTAGCAGAATCTGGTGCCAGTGTTTGGTGTATCGGTTTTGAGTGATCAAACAGGCAGTGAGTGCATGTGCTCTTTGACTAGCCTGTTTCACAAAGAGTAAAAGTGGACCTACCGAGGATGCTTTATTTTGGCAGTTAGGAGGACCACACAGGACAGCAGCATCAGCTGGCTGGAAGATGAGGCGAGTGAGTGCAAGCCATGAGCCTGTGCTGACATGCAGGCCTATAACAGGTGACAACTCTCTGCACTCCAAGTCACTTTTTTTACACAAGCCTTAAGTTGTCAGGTTGGAACGTAGCCTATATTTCTTTCCCATGCAGCCGCAGATGAGGGTTAAAAAGGCCAAATCCACTTCATTACACCGAACTTGGACCATGTTTTGATATTAAAGCATTACACTATTGACTTATACGGCATAGGCCAAAAACAGAAAGTCCATTTAATTGCACACAAAATCCACCCATCAGATAATAGGCTATTGGCTATATAGGCATTTTTTTATGTGAATTTGAGGGCCTATAATTTGAATGATTTTTAAATGACCAGGATTGTATCAAAATGTGACCTAATGCCGCCCGTTTGTTTGTTTGTTTGTTTATTTATTCATTCATGCCATCTCTTTATTTGTATCCATTATTTTGTAGGATGAGAATTGGTGTTGTCAACCGTGCTGAGAGGGTTTTACCCCTGTTTTGTTGATATATGAGCTTTGGGGACGTGAAGTCTGAGGTAGGATGCTGTCAGGATCTCATCTAATCTGCATGTTTGTTTCTTAAACAGGGCATGTTCGCTTATCCTTTCTTCAGCAAATCGACAGGAGATACAACCCGGAGAACGGCAATAAAACAAACTGTGCTCTCAAAGGCACGTGTGACTTTGTACTGGTTGCGTCTGCCTGTTAGCTGCACATCCTCTGTCTTTTCAACTGTCAGTTATTCTCCTCTATGTTTTTGTCATTTGCTCTAGATATTCGCTTGTCGCCTGAAAGTTTTAAATTCACGAATAGGCTCGAGTTGCAATTAGCCTAAATGTAGGCTTATTGGAGAAATTGAACAAGATGCATATATTTGCCATAGAATGGTGGTTTATGTTAGGATCGTGCAAGGACAACGTTTGTTTATTATAGGCTTGCATAGGCTTATTATTTATAGCAAAGACCTGGTTAGTGAGCTAATGATATTGAAATGATGCCATAGGCCTTCCAGACAGTTTGGGTTTTAGGAATGTGAGCATTCTTCTATTCGGAGGCAGCGTGATAATGGGCTGAGTGTGGGGGGAATACACAAAAACTATCTCAAAGGCATCTTATTTGCAGCGCTAGGAACATGTGGCCCTCGAGGACGAGGAACAACCTTACTGGTCCAATTTAACTGTGCAATGTAGGCTACCTGAACCTGAATGGTTATAGGCCACTGGTTCCCAAGCACTGGGCCGGGACCCATTTGTGGGTCACAGACACATTTTATGGGTCCCTTTATTTTTTTTTGTTTCCTACATTTTGTTTTTAATTATTTGTATTTCAAAACATAAAAAAATACATACAAAAATGTAAAAAAAATCATGAATTAAAACATTATTATTATTATTATTATTATTATTATTATTTTGTAATTTGAAATTTCATAAAGAAATCAAAGAAATTCCATAAATTAGAAAACAAACAGAGTGAAAATAGCCGATCTACAAGCTCACAACGCAGTGCGAAGCGATGTGTTGTGAGCTTGTAGATCTGCTATTTTCTCTAGTTTAGGTCCCAAGCACAGGTCTGATTTCTATTTTGGGTCTTGAGCTAGAAAGTTTGGGAACCACTGTTATAGGCTGTCCTATCTGATAATCCCTTCAGTTTATCCAGTGATCAGGATGGTAGACTATATAGAAGCCTCATGTTAATTATAATGAAATGGCAATGCACAGAGAAATTGCACTGCATTGAAACGTCCTTAATCAATAGCTATTAAATAGGAACATAATTTATTTTAGGCTACCTTAAAATGAATCGCCTATTAAATATTATCCATATTATAGTGAAATTACCGCAATAGATTAGTTTCAACCCCCAACCAACTACCTGCTATGGGTTGGTTTCCACTGCTGACTTTCACAACGAAAGGAGCAGTGACCCCTGCTGTCCAATAAGATAATTGCAGTAAAATAGGCTGCTGTACCATACAGGCCTACTGCTATTGCCTATTAATTGCTGCTAGTAATTGGTCATATGTTTAGACTGCACCAATATAGACTGATTTGATTCTACTTTCACCCACTATTTCTACTATAGAATACAAATGAGATAATTGAGGAATTCAGTTTTTGCTTTTAGCAACTAGGGCAGGCCATATGGACACTGTCTAAATAGAAATCTTCAACAGTGGAGGAAAAAGTACTCACATATTTTACTTTAATAAAAGTATCAATACTGCATTGTAGAAATACTCTGTTACAAGTAAAAGTTCGGAATTCAAAATGTACTTGAGTAAAAGTACAAAAGTATTGGTATCAAAATGTACTTAAAGTACCAAGTACTCATAATGTATAAAATGTAAGTCTCTTTGAAAATAGCAGATCTACAAGCTCGCAAATGCGCATTGTGAGCTTGTAGATCGGCTATTTTCAAATGGCCGAAATGTATATAGAGTTGGTGTATAAAGTGGTTAATGTATGTTTTGTAATAATGATCCAGATCTACAAAGTAACTAGAAACTAAAAGTTTAAAATAATTGTAGTTGAGTACAATTACAATATTTGCCTCTGAGATAGTGGTGGTGTGGAGAAGGTAAAAGTATTGAAAATTGGAACTAGCCTGTATACTCCAAGTGCAAATACCTCAAAATTATACTTAAGTATGGGCTACAGTACGTACCAGTGGCGTCAGTTCAGAAAAAGCTAAGGTATGGCAACATGACTGGTGTCTTGCACGCGCGCGACATTTATTTTAAGAAGTACATTTAATTTTTACCCCCGTTTCTACGGTTTCTTGGGCTGGATATGGCAGGAACATTTGTTCAAGTGCAGCTAAACTACTTGGCATGTTAGTAAACGTGCCACAATTAACAATAATGCATTGCACCTGTGCAGCTGACCTGCAGAACCTGGGAATATACCATTTTGTCAAGATGGGGAGAATACAAGTCTGGATAATATAATTATAATACCTTGTTAAAGTGACCATTTTGTTACATTTTGCATTTGTAGTTATTTTGCTGTACAACATAATAACCAGAACAGATAGACAAAGAGACATTCATGGATTTATATATTTAAAAGTAACTTTTATTTCCCCCCCCCTGGACCCAGGGTATGGCAGCTGCATACCCCTATACCATACCCAATTGACACCCCTTACAGTACTTATATGTAGGCCTACTTAGTTACTTTACACCACTGGTTGTTGTTATTCTTTTTTCTACAGATAATCTTATGCCCAACATCATGTCTGAGCCTGACTCGTCATATCTGGCTCCAGGGGCGTCACAAGGGGTAGGAAAGTGGGACTGAGTTACTATAGGGCCCAAGGTGGAGGGGCCTTAATTATTTTATACTTTAGCTATTGAAAAATAGCAGATATACAAGCTCACAGCGCGGCACTGAGTGCCGCGCTGCAAGCTTGTAGATCTGCTATTTTTGAAAAGTCGTGAAAATATGTGCAAACTGTGCAAATCTTTGAATATATGTATTTTTTAAGTGAACATTTGTAACTAAAATTTTGCTTCTGGGGGTCCCTGGAACTCAATATTTTGAGATGGGGTTCCGTGGCCAAATACATACCATTTTGGGGGTCCTTCACATGAAAAGGTTTGAGCTCCACTGACATAGAAACGGTTTTTCAAAAAAAAAACTCAGAAGGATTTGAAATATTCAAAGATTTTCATGATTTTTCAAAAATAGCAGATCTACAAGCTCGCAGCGCGGCACTCGGTGCCGCGCTGTGAGCTTGTATATCTGCTATTTTTCAATAGTTAAAGCACAAGGGCCCCGCAGTGAATCCTTGTACCCAGGGCCCAGAATTTGGTGTGACACCCCTGTCTGGCTCATATTCTGCGTTTCTCTCCACGTCCAAATCAAAATGTCTTTGGTTTTGTGGCTTGTCAAGCCTCCAGTTCAGTGATGTAAAAGAACGAGGTCAGCCTGTGCCTGGAGGGATGAAGGGCAGCTGCTCGCTGACCAGTTCTCCATCACACCTATCTTTATTTCTAAAGGCATGTTTGGAGACTAATTAATAGGAAAAAAGGATGTTTCCAAAGGTGCCACATCACCATCACGAATGTCAAGACTGAGCACTAAGCACATTGTCGTCTATTGTTTTTGTTACCCTATAAATGACACATTTGCTGCTGCTGTAACATACTAGGCTTGGCCTAGGCTATAAAAAGAAGCAAAATGTGCAGAAATGTAGGCTATGCATAATTAAATCTTGTCTGATATTCTATAAATTGCCTATATTGTAGAATCTACAATATAGGCAATTTAGGCATATATAATCTACAATGTAGATTATTATATATGCTGTAGCTTGGTGGTATTTCTATAAGCCTATGATGTTATTAGATTTAATATAGCCTATTAGGTCTAAATTAAATTCATCTGTCGGCTGGAGAGATCATATTATTTTAATGCAACCAATGATATAGGCTAGTCTACTGTAGCCTTTTCCTATAAACTCATGGTGATTATGCTATTACAAATAAATGCAAACGCACCATATCGCACTTGTCCGCTCTCTGCCCAATTAGCCGGAACAATTCTATAGCCCAATAAGTCTGTCTTTAATTATGTCTCAATTTGACGCCGGCAAACTAGTCTATAATTCAGTAATTAAAGTCCTCTGTGCCCCAGTGCCTTTAGGGCAGCGCATGATTAGGACCTGTCAGCTGCTGGAGTGAACAGAACCACTCATGCGTGTTGTGCAACATGACCCGGTATTGTTAAATCTTGTCAACATATTAACCTGAATTCCCCAGTCATCGTGCACTGAATTGCTTACATATGGACAAGTCCACGCAAGCGGAACCGTGTGTAATTGAAAAAGAAAAAAACGGATGGTATTTTAGAGTCCAATAAAAGCTTTAGCAAGAACCTTGATGTCAGCTGACACCTCCGTGGCCTCCATGGGTCATATTGAAACTGTCCAGTTTGGATAATGTACCTTCACGGAATATAAGGCTTGGTTGGTCCTCATTAGCCTTTAGTGAGGTGTCAAATAAGACACACACATAATGGCTTTTTATTTGAAGCTATTTTAATTCTGGAAGTAGCACATTGTTTAGTAATTTAGCCTACTGTAGGCTAGTGTGCACAGTGTAGGCAAAAAAAGAAAAAAGAAAGGCCAATGACACGTGGTCATTAAAACGTGATCCGAAAGAAAGACCTTTGACAGGAGGTGAAAGGCTGTTTTGGGGCCAAAGTGGTGCATGATCCAAAACATTCCCCCCCTTGTCAAAATATATTGATTTATGATCTTTTGAGAGACAGTTGATGTCTTCCTTACCCAATTTCTGACTAGGGTAAGTCAAAGGGAAAGACTTAAACATTTAACATTTTGAAAAACCCCTAAATAAAATAAACAATATTTATATATTTCTTTATATGTTTTATATAATACGATTTATTGTATTTCCCAAACGTTCTGGATATCATAAACCTAGTGATATTGTGCAGCGGAAAGGTTTAGCAATCTCTTGTCTTGAAGGATAATACCATTTAATTGAAGAGAATTTCATGAATAATTCCATTCCCCTACTGTAATGTTAACACATATTACATGGATATGGTATTCATGACACTATCCAGGAGCAGCTAACGAGTGTCTGGACAGGGAAGACACTGACAGAGAGAGAGTGGGCAGTGTGGGGCTTTATGAATTCAGCCTCAATCAGTGCACCTGAGTTTCCTTTGGTGTATCAGAGTTAAATAATTTATGGGAGGATAAAAGCATTTGTGGTGGAGGAGAGCTAGACAGGCAGGCTGGCCCCCCTTTGCCCCCCCCCTGCCCCCCCAGCCCCCCCTGCCCCCCCAAACCTCACTCCCACAGAGCTTGCCCCTTGCCGTGTGGTGGCCTCGCACTGTACCTTCTCGGACGGCTGCTTGAAGTGCAAATCTGTGTTCCAACTTGTTCCCGGTGACTGTCAGCATGTTTTCCTCTTGTCAGCAGCGATTGAGTGGGGGCCCATGTCGCACCCTTGTACCACCACTGTAACAGGATCATTGACAGGCCAGTGACACTGCCCAACCAGATAATGGAAACCTATTGATTTTTTCTACTCCTTTTTTTCCCCCCTCTCTTTTCACACAGGCAGTCTGTGGCACTTCAGAATAAACCGGCCAAAGTAAAGGTCATGATCAATGGTCCTGATGCTGCCACATACAGACAGTGAGTGAAAAAGAAAGTGAGTACCAGACAAAGCGCTTTCTTGTGGAGCAGTGTTTAGGATGGAAACGCACAGGTGTGCAGATGCCCGTCTGTCTACAAAATACACCACAAACCTTCTTGCTCAGGACAAAGGGAATTTGTTCTGTGTTTAGATAATATAACTTGCTGTACATTATGCTTGCCTGGCTGGCACAGAAACTGACCAACGAGATTACTTACTTACTCATTGTTAATTATTATTTCTGCAGATTTATTTTCTCTTTCGCTTTACGGCGTGTGTGCTTGCTGTTTTTAATGGAGCAATCTCCAGAGAGGAGCCCATTGATATACATGGTAATGGTGAGCATGCACCGGCCCCTTCCTACTGGACCTGCATGGCAGATGGTGAGTGTGGGTTATACCACAACACAATTCTTTATGTCAGACCTGCCCACCCTCACCCCCACCCCCACCTCTCTCTCTCTCTCTCTCTCTCTCTCTCTCTCTCTCTCTCTCTCTCTCTCTCTCTCTCTCTCTCTCTCTCTCTCTCTCTCCAGAGTGGAATAATGAAAAGCCCAATCCCTGGTCATGGCTAACTCAATCTCATTATAATCTCTCTTTTTTTATTCATTGGGCCCCTTGGGATGCTGTCTGCTAGCAACGTGGCTCCTGAGAGAGAACATCTTTTGAAACAACCAGGAGTCCTAATGAAGTCACAGAGTGGGACAATTATTTCCCAAAGAAGGAGCATTAATGTACTTCAAAATTCCCTCTGGAGAAACATGATGACAATTGGTTTGTACAGCTTTGATGGCTGCTTTAGACACTGACCAGGATAAACTGCGGGGTTAGCCCCCCTTCGCCACTGGGAGGTAGTGTAGCGGAACCAGACGCGACTATCAAGCACTCATTACATACTTTACAGCTGCAGTTTCTACTGGTAAACAATGGCACACTCTGCTGTTAACAAGAGGACACAATGCAAAACAGTGAAGGAGGCATTTCACTCGAATATTAACTTGAAGAGTTACAATATAAACTGGTGAAAGAACGAGGAAATGTGTATTAACCTATGGGCCCATTTTTATAGGAGTTGAATTAACGCTCAGGACATTGCATGGAGCTATGTCATGCTGTGTATGTTACATGGTTTCTCTGGGAAATAAATAAATAATGTCATCAGTCACTCATAATAGTTTAATATTGAACAAACCACAGATGATGTTCACTGACTCTGATGTCTTTTTGCAATCATGACTTCAACCTGTTTGTTTTGAAACACTCATTTAGCAAAAATATCTGATCTACAAGCCCACAATAATCTTTTTTTCTTTTTTTTCTTTACAATTTTGGAATAGGGATGCAAGGTTGAAAGTCCTCAATGAGACATAACAAACAGAAATCAGAATATTGACAGTCACACATTTGAGATTATGAAGAACTGGAGGCACTCAAACTTACAGAAATGAATATTCCTCAATAACAGTAACAGATGACATACAATTGACATTCAATAAATATTTGTGATTTGTTTAAAAGCATTGATTGATGAGTTCTTAATCTCAATGTTACACTACAGGGCGTGATGTTAATCCATCCATACTACTAATTATGGAATTATTTTCTAGAAAACAAAATGTATGAGTTGGTCACACAAGCGGTTGTTTTCAAAATGTTCTAAAATATATTTGATTAATATTGTGGTGTAGAGTTATTGCACCTATTTACTGTATAGTAGTAGTAATCTATAGCTAATCTAATCGAATACAAGGACTTGTACAAAAAAACTGTCGCAATGTGGTGCTTTAAATGAAACACCAACGGTTCAGATGGCTTGGAGATGTCCTTAGAATGGACCAGAACCACATTCCTAAAGTAACAAGGGAGGCCAAAAACAACCTGGCGAAGAACTGTGCAGACCTCAGAACTGAAAATGGCAAACATGGGGGCGATCGAGGCACAACATGCTGCACAGGATAGGCCCAGATGGAAGCTGATGGTCACAGCCTTATGTTCCACAGGGAACGAAGAGGATTAGGTAGGAAATCTAATATCTGAAAAAGTTTGGCACGCCTCTATTAGTGCATTAAGCTTGTGGAATTATACACAATTGTGTAGTCCAAAAATGTGAACATTTCCATAAAAGCAGCTGTTTCTCACAAACCATAAGAGGTAGCTTTACCACACTTGGTAGGTATGTTCTAAGACTAAGTCACAGCTGCTATGCATCAAAGAGTTAAACAGATTGGCCTCATGGTGGCGCTTTAAAGTGTACAATCAAAATGTATTTCCCCTGGGTGTCTTGAGTCATGATGCACCTACCTAGACTACGCCCCTTTTTCTTCAAAAGTCACTTTTTGCTACTCTTACAGATGAGATGTCCACAGTTCACAAATATACTGTAGACCATGTCTATGATGAAGATGCTCTCGAAATGTTAGTCCTGATTTAGGATCTTATAAATAAAAAAGGCATTTAAAAGTCTGTGATGCGCCAGTGTGTCTTTCGTAGCCTATATAATTTAGCTATAACTGGCTTCCAAAGTTGTTGTATTAATCATGAACATATTATCCAACTGACCCTAAATGTCAATGTGTTTCAGAGACCTCAATAGAGTTCATATAGAAGACATTTGCGTCTGACCATAATGGGCACCACAAATGTGAAAAGTATGTTGTTGTTTTTTCTCCAGAGGAGGCTCATAACAGCTGCAATCTACAACTTGCATCAGGGCAAACACACTTTTTTTCCTCCATTGGCTTACTGTAAACTTACTGTCATGATATTTAGGCAATAAACATGAGATCCCCATATGGGCCTGTTACGTTTGTGACGCCCACCCACAATCCACCGCCCACCATCCTTGCAGGCGAGCCAAGCCGAGTGTGACGTAATCGTAATCGCGACCGTCATTGACGGTCCCAGAATTCCCGCATGTGTCCCACACATTATTCTACAGTAAATTCCCACTGAAACAGGTGGATAGATAAAGATATTTATAACAACAAAATTATTAAGAATATAAATTTACTTTTTAACATTATCTGGTTCAATTCCACAACTAATAATATTTAATTTCATTACTTTTCTACTCCCTGTACTCTGTATTATGTCTGCCAATAACCAATCATTTTCACCCAAAATGTTCAACTAAAACTCTGATATTCTTGGCAAGCGACACAGCCGTACAAGGACATGCCCGACATAAGTATAAATTGGGCCTTATTCTGACAAGCACCAAGTGAGTACTTTTGTTCTATAATCTATATCCAGTCTAGCTAAACCCTGCAGAAGTCTCACAAGGCATCTGTCCTGGTACATTCTGTTTTGCCTATACTGAAAGCTCATGTTACACAGCCATTGGTGACCTGATTGATTTCTGTGGTGCTTGAACCACCGCCATGGGCAATGTAATATAATATAATATAATACAATATAATATAACATGAATATAGCCATTTAACTTCCGCACAAATAAATTGGCCTATACTTGGGCTCTTTTTATAAATTGGTAGACTCCAATTGTTTGCATTTGTTAGCCTATGTGCTAAAAGTCCATTTACTGTAGTATACAACTCATTAAAATCTAATAAAGTTCAACATCACTTTCAGTGCTTTTGTTTGTTAAAGTGCAAGTATTTATAAAATATGCTCATATTTGTATTACTATAGCAATCATCATATTCTTTATCATGCAACTAATTTTGTGACTTCTGTACAAAATTTTAGGTTCCCAAAAATGTTACCAGTACTGCTGTCAAGCAAAATATAGATTAATCTAAAATTGCATTATTCTAACAAGAGAAGCAAAATATATAATATTTAGATTTTTGAATTCCATTAAACATGTTCATTATGTACAAATATAAAATACTCTAGTCTATCAGGATACATATTTCTGTGACCGTATAGAATACCTAGATAATCATCAAAATGTTGTCCCATGTTACTACAGTACATTCAAACATACAATGTCCTTCTTATTCACATAGCTTACAGGCATAATAACTGGGAGAGAACTTACATATAACGCACTATAGTGGAAGTATTGTGCACATCAGATCATACTGCATAGCATCTTCACTACAATGGAGTCTTCATTTGCTGAGGTGAGTTTACTTTTTTGCCAACAGAGTGCAAATGAACTACATACACATTAAAATTCTAAAAGTGTTCATTTGACCCCTAACCCGTTAAAACCAGGAAAGCACCTGTGTAAGTTTTGATTTTCGTGTTGGCTATTCAAAAATAGCAGATAGGGTGGGACGATTCACTTTAGATTTGATATGATCTCCATACCTAGGGTGCAGATTCGATTTACTGTATATTGCGATTCTATATACATTTTTGAGTTACTTTTCTTTGTATATACTAAAAAGAAAAGGTTTCTATTTTAAACCAATTATAAACAATATAAACCATAAAAAGTTGAATCATATAATTTCAATGCAGCCAGATAGTCAGTCAGTCTTTTTGGCATGAAAATACCAGTTAGACTCCCTAAATCGGGAGCTAAGCGACCGTCAGGTCGCATACACAAACTTTAGAAGGCAATGGTAGCCAATCAGGAGGGAATATGGGAAATGGGAAAGATGACGCTTTGTGTGATTTTAGGGCAAAATCTGTAGAAGCAGTGTCCAAAAATGTGTTTAAAAGAATGGGCCTGATGGTGGCGCTAAAAGGGACAGATCCATGTTGATGACATGAGTCTAGACATACTGTGTACCACTTTGCGTGATTTTAGGGCAAAATTTGTAGGAGCAGTGTCCAAACATTTGTTTTGCAAGAATCGGCCCTCATGGTGGCGCTAGAAGAGGGCCATGTGAGAAATGTTTGGCATGGATAGGGGCAGATATGGGGCGGAGATATGAGTAGGGCAAAAGTGTGACGTGACGTGGCGGACAGACAGACAGACAGACGGACTGACAGCTACTTTTGATAGTCACTGCAACCTGACGGTCGCTATCATGCCATTAAAAAATTGCGATATTTGAGTGAATGAAATCCCTAGCTTGCATCTGCTTTTCTTGAACATTATTGAAAAATCTTGAAAAATAAATGTTGAATAATTTAGTATTTTTAACACAAATCTTCTCTTCTTGGGGGTTCCTGGCACAAAACATTTTCAGATGGGGGTCCGCGGCCAAATTCATATCATTTTGGGGGTCTTTGGCACGAAAAGGTTTGAGAACCACTGATTTAGAAGGCATTTGTAAAATAAGTCTCATGTTTTAATGGATTAAAGGTCACTCAGTAATGTGGGTTAAATTAACACTCAGTATTTTGCTTTGTACAGTAGAAGCAACTATATAAAGATGAACTTTAGCAGTGCCTTTGTCAAATGATGACAAATATTTCTCAAAGTCTTGGGCACAACACAAAGTACTGCCTTACCCGTAATACTTGGAGTCTGGGTGCATAGTGAAAATGGTAAAAACACTAGTACTAAATACTAAGACTTCATGTATTTTTGTTGATTTAAATATACCATATATGTTTTCCGACTGTATGGTTTAAGTTAGTTTTTTGGCGTTTTTGCGTAACATATGAATACAAATATTTTATAAGCTGTTTGGTAAGGCAAATAGAAAATTAAAAAGGCTATGTATCTACAGAATATACAGTGTGTGTGTGTGTGTGTGTGTGTGTGTGTGTGTGTGTGTGTGTGTGTGTGTGTGTGTGTGTGTGTGTGTGTGTGTGTGTGTGTGTGTGTGTGTGTGTGTGTGTGTGTGTGTGTGTGTGTGTGTAATTGAGGTACAGTACAATTCAATATAGACACCGTATGCTGGATTGACAGTTAACTGTCTGACATGTTGATGTGCAAACATGTGTAAACAACCTAGAACATTTAAGAGGCAACCTGAAGTTCCAGAGGGGACAGGTTCTGCTCCAGGTTTGGCTGCTCCAGTTTGGGATTTTCCAGGTTGAGGTTTTCCAGGTTTGGGTTCTCCAGGGTTGGGTGCCCCACGTTTGGGTGCTCCAGTGGCAAGTGGTGCATCTGTTGGTGAAGACCTAACACCTCAACCATCCTTGTCCCTGAGCGAGGGACACTAGTGTGCATAAGATGCCTCTGCAAATGCTTGACCCAGTCCTCCTGGACAGACAGGGGACCCTGGAAGACTAAGTCACAGAATCTGCACAAATGAGAATTGGGTGAAATTTAACACAGGAGACAGTGATACATTTTCCTACACAGCAAAATCCTGAAGTAAAAATATGTATGAAGTCACATGAGGCTTGGTCCAAGCACCTGCAAGTGAGTCTGTAGATCTGCTCCACAGCATTCAAGGGGGACAGCACCTTCTTCCCGTGTCCTGATCTTGGCTTCTTTTGTTTAAAGTCATAGCCTAGAATGACAAAACAAGTCAGTAAACATTTACCATTTTTGGGGAATGAAAATCTCATCTCAACAAGAGTGTAATAAACACTAATAGCAGGGCCTATATCCATCCTGGAATCAGTCTATAGTTCAATAGATAAGTCTCCGTGAGCCATATATGAACCCAGCAAATTGCTTTAGACTGAGTATGCTCATTTTTGTTTCAGGCTTGTTGATTGTGACCGTAAGTCGAATATACTATGAAAACCTGCAGCTCCTGTGCGTGCATGTGTGAGTCACGCCTCATGTCACACTCATGTCACGCTCCATATAAATGTACGTTCTGACATCACATTGATGACTTGACCAGCTCAGCAGAAGGATATAGCTGACCTGTTCTTTCATCACAATGATGACTCGACCAGGTCAGCGTTCTCAACGTTCCCGAAAGGGAACGTTGAGGGCCGGCCCTAACTGGGCCGGCCTGAGGCCCCGTCTGGCCTTACTATAATTAGCATACATTTTACGCCCTATCCGGACCGAAAATGACAATATTGTGTCCATATATGGGCATTCCCAGATGATGCCCTGTTAGGGCAACCACACTAATACAATCAATTTTATGCACATATGGAGATCAATATTAAGCCCATATCTGGGAATGCCCATATATGGACGTATTGTGTCGATCCCATGCCAAAGCGCCAGCGCTCACCCAGCAGTCTGCTTTCACCTAGGCGGATGTGCTTCTCTCCCTTAGGGTGTCTTACTGGTATTTAGGGTTCATCTGCTAGGGAGCATGAATGCATTCAGCAACTATCATGACAGTCTGCCCATTAAGGTTATGGTGATATTTGGGCGCCCGCTGGCCTACTGGTCCAGGTGCATACCACATAAGGCATTGCCACATAGGCATTGATACCTGACGTCGTCGCCTGTCCGATTCCTGATCCGGACGACCTTTGCCGCATGTCACTCCCCATCTCTCCCCCCATTTCCTGTCAGTCTACTGACTGGCATAAAAGCCCCCCCAAAAAATCTTAACAAAAAAAAAGAAATGATGGTGATATTTGTGATATCTTTTGATAAAATAAATGTGAAATAGTCAAACTTAACCCACCAATTGCGCTGCCATTAACACCTCATCCTTCACACTGGAGGCCTTGTGTTAAAATGCCTTTAGTTTTATTTCGCATTTCTCTGAGTCGTGCTGCCTGACTGCACTTACTCGTTTCTTCCAAAACGGCGAACCTCTTCCTGCGTGAAAAGGCTCTGAGATGACTGGACAGACTGACAGCACTGGGGAAGGCAGTGTTACAGTGACCACAAGCCTGATCGGAGTCACATTCATCTGCGAGAAATAGAAATGAAGTTAGGAAAAGAGCTACAAACATGGATTTTAAAGGATTCATAATATAGAGGGTGACATCATCATCATACCCGGAAGTTATGCGGGAACGCCTACTGAATGGCAAAAAAACTACTTTCTGGCCTTGATAGCCAATACATACTGTACAAACGGCATAGCTCAGGGGTAGAGAAACCGTTATTAGAGCAAGAAGGGTTCCCGAAGGGTTCTCAGTTCGAATCCGGGCTCCCCCTGAGTTAATGTCGAAGGGTCCTTGGGCAAGACTCTGAGCCCCTAGTTGCTCCCGGTGAGCTGGTTGGTGCCTTGCATGGTTTCCTCCGCCACCGGTGTATGAATGTGTGCGTGAATGGGTGAATGTAATGCACAATCTCTGTAAAGCGCTTTGGATAAAAGCGCTATATAAATGCACCATTTACCATTTACAAACAGAATAGTCCTATCTGATTGCATTAAACAGCATTAAACTCACTTTGCCACTCTATTGGTTTGTATGGTTAGTCTTAGTCATCACAGCAGGAATATATCCTTTGTTCTGTTACATTAATTGATGAATAATAATAGTTAAATAATGACAATGAAACGAAGGCTGTACTGCAGGGTTATGAGAAATGATGCATTAATTCAGAGTTACTGTAAGTGAGTCTCAGAGTGCAGAAGGAATGCAATATTGTACAGACAAAGTAAAACTGTTATTCCCTGTGTGCCCTAGCCTCTCCCTCCATCTGGTTTGAAATACTAAGGTTGTGTTTTGCCTGCTGACGTGAGTGCTGGTGGTAATGTTTAACACAATGTACTGTCTTCAGGGGGGCTATTTTCACTTACACTGCCTTATAGATGTCATGGAGGGTCTTGAAAACATCTCATGTTTTGTTGTTTGTCTTCTAACAGACAACACACTGTGGCTGACAACTGCACATCAATATGTTACATAAACGATACAGACTTCCCTTTCCCATTCGTGAACATTGAGAGTGACATTGGTTATGTACATAATGTATATGTAAATTATATATGCATGTTGCTTTGTGAGTCAGATTGAAGCTTCTATCAACTACCCTATAAGAGACATTGCCCCATTGATAGTTTCTTCATATTACGTGTAAGAATACGTATTGTAAATTGCATTTTAGTGACATAACAATATGTGAATTGTCTTGAACGTAACTCAATAATGAAGTAGCCGTATCAAAAAGGTGCCCATCAATGCATCGTTATTCGTTACATATTACATAACAATGTAAATTAGTCTCATAATGGTAATATTTTTCTTTTGTAGGTGTAGGTTTCATACTTTTCTGTACGCCATGTCAAAGCAGCTGCTGTCATGCTGTGAAAATGATCAGCTCTGTTCACAGGGTTTTAACTTGAACAAAAAGGAAACGGAGTTGATCCTTATCAACACGGTTCTCTGTACCTGATTGAAGGTTTGATTTGGATCGACATTAAACAAAAGCCTGTAAACACAGCTGATGTGATTCCAGCTCAACATCAAAGTGCTCTCATGATTTTTTTCCCCCCACTCATTTCAATTTCAAAGCCACTTGGGTGACATTTATTCTTCATGTTCCAACAAATCAATTGATTGTCACGTTTTTATTATCATTATTATTATTATTTTTATCACACAATTGTACTGGTAGCTGTATAATCAACTGATTTAAATTGTGAGAAACATGAGTGTCTGCACAATTCATGACAGAATTAAGGCTGCATGCAGAACATTTAAACATGCAAATAGTTATTATATTAAACACCAAAGGCACCTGGACAAAAGACTTCGAGAGTAAACTTGAGATGCTTCAGCTAGGGCTGTCACAATTATTACATAATCGTCTAATCGTGATTATTTGACACATTTTGTCATAATCGTGAATGTTGAAAAATTTCTGAAATAGTGGAAATAGCAGATCTACAAGCTCACAACGCGTCGCGATGCGACGCGTTGTGAGCTTGTAGATCGGCTATTTCCACTATCAAAGTTATTTTTTAAGTAGTAAGTTGTCAAATATGTCAGTAATGTATTTGTATATTTAGGTTATGTGTCATATCTACCATGTACAACTTCAAAGCCTAAAAGCCAAACAGAAATGTAATTATCAACGACAAAAACACAATTAAATCGTTAATCGCCAATTATTTGAGTGACAATTAATCGTCATGTAAAATGTCATATCGTGACAGCCCTAGCTTCAGCCCCCACTTAAATCTGCAGTCCATTCTTTTCATATTTAAATTATTTATAGAAGGATGATTGGTACTTCGACTGATAATATATTAAAAAAAGATTTCAAATAAGTGGAGAAATACTGCTGGTAAAACTGGAAACAGAAACATATACACATGAAAATGGTATTACATTGTGCTAAGATATTCTTTGTTGAATTTTACAAAACCAAGTAACATTTGTGTCTGCTTTCCGATAGCGTATGCCCACACAACATGAAGCTTTGATATTGAAGTGTTGGAATTTGTGTGGTAAGAAATTCAGCATATTAGCACTGAAGGTGTTATTCCTTACTGGTGAACACTGTAACACTGTGACACTACGGTATATATGTATCAGCTGAACATACAGCTTCATGCACAGCCAAATCCACAGTGTTCATTGTGGGCATGCCATAATAGGCGAAAATAGCATATACAAGCTCTTGTGAGATCTGCTATCTAATTGTGAGACTGCTATTTTCGGCAAAGGGATTTGGTGTAGAGTCTGTAGACTGTGTAGAGGTTGAAATTTGTAAATTGTAAAAGGAGGGGACAAAATCTAAACCTTGGAGGACACCGGTCAATGAAGTATATAATGTTTAGGTGGTTGTTAAATGAGTAGTACAGGACCTAATGGCTAAGGGGAAAATAGATTTTAAGACAAAATGATGAGTCTCCATACCATGAGTCCAACTTGACTCCTCGCTGATCATTTGTGCCTCCCTCACGCTGTCTTTGGCCATGTTGAAGTGCTTCCTGGTTGCGTATAAAGCCTCTCGCTCCTTCAACTCCGCTGCCATCTTACTCGTCTCCAGAAGTTTGACCAAAGTGCTCGAGGGCGACTCGTCAGCGGCCTGTGCTTCCTCGTTGCCCTTCCTTGTCTGGGAGAACTCTGGCTCCTGTTTGGGCACACAGCCGCCCATTGCTACAGTATTCCTCATAGCGCACTGGATTTCCACTGGGACGCCCGGGGGCATCAGAAATAGGCTGCCGCTGCTGACAAACTTCGGGGAGAGGAATGGACGAGAGGCGAACTGCTCCTTGTTCAGGATCTGGACAATCCTCTCGTGCTCCCTCTTGTCCTGGAGGAGTTCAAGTAGTATGGACACAGGGGACTTCTTGTCACTGGTTATGGTCTTCCCTATTCGTTTTAGGTGGCCCCTTGCATGATTGGAGAGGCCCGTTTTAGTATCGAACCATCCCCAGCACAGGGGACATGTGTGTCTTCCTTGAGACTCCGGCTTGTCAACTGTAACAGTTCAGAGAGTGAGAATCTTGTCACAATGTGATTGCTGAAGCACCACACCATAGGGTTACCTCACTTATTCTGTATTAATTCAACTGATGACAATTCTGATTGAACTACAAATATATGTATCACATACCCAGCCTTTATTTGCCCTGGATGAGGGGGATGAAAGTTAAGCCTAGGGCTGAAATGCAGCTGACCAGCTAAAGTGCTAATTGTGCACTGGACTTTCAGTCTGAGCTTGTTTTGGCTATTTGATGTGCAGTATATAGAATTTAATTGTATAAGGCAGGGTTCCCCAATAGGCGGCACTCGGGCCATTTGCGGCCCGCGGGGGGCTACTGTCTGGCCCACACCAACCCCAGTAATAATGGTGGTATAAGAGCAGCAACAACGCTATTGTTGTTGTCGGGTGGAAATCTCGTATCTCCAAATGTGTAAGTTATTTAGCAAATCATACAAGGCCGTTGCACAAAAGTAGTGAAAACAGCAGATCTACAAGCACACAACGCCTCGCGGTGCGAGGCGTTGTGTGCTTGTAGATCGGCTGTTTTCACTAGTTAAAATATTTTTTAAAATGATAAATGCAAAACGAACGGTTTTGGACATACAAGATTTTCACCCGACAACGACGATATCTGAACTGTCGCTGGAGTAGCGGGAACGCCACCGTCGCCCCCTGCAATGTTGTGGCCCTCGGCTTGGTACCCTAGACATAATTCGGCCCTTGGGGAAAACTAATTGGGGAACCCTGGTATAAGGCAATGGGGGTAAAGTATGTGATATAAAAGTTATAACACAGCATTCGTTAGCGCCCTCAGTATCCAACAGTGGGCAATGACAAAATGTCCGAGTGATCATTTATTCTCTTGCACTTGAGTTTTTATATTTAATTGCTGCATACAGTCACTGTTTGGTTACCAACCTGCAACCAAAATAAATAAATGATAGCATCACCTTTTTTGAGTTTCCTTGTGCCGGAGGGGATCTTTCTGCGGATACGCGGCTGGCGGTCCTGTAACGCCACTTGTTCGGGTGAAACCATGTGTCGAGCGTTGTAGCTCAGCCCAACTCGGTGGAGGTGCCCTCGCACGTGGTTGGACAGGCCTACTCCAGACTCGAACACCGCGGGGCAGTAGGGACAGGGTTTGTGTTCTGGCCCAGACGTGAGTGGGAACTCAAAGGGCTCACTCTTAGGCATGGCGGGCGGCTCTAGGGAATCGTCACAGACAGCACTTTCGATGTACTCCTCTTTGATAATGAGTTGCTGTATGTCACTGCAGTCATCGTCTCCATCGTCATCATAGAGATGCTTTTCATTCTCGCCGCTGTCCAGAAAGTTGGCCGTAGCCTCACCGGCATAGTCACTGAACTTATAACTGTCCTTATAGTCTTGTTTGATATCCTCAGGACCAGTATCTTTCTCACACCTTTGGTTAAGTTTGTGAAGTACATTATCATTCATCTGTTCAGGAAGCGATGGTGCTGACATGTTACTTTTTGATGGAGACTTTAGAGCTGCTTGCACTTGTGAACTCGCACTCGCCAAGTCATTTTTCAGCCCTTGACTGGTCTGGTCTGATTCAGCCTTCTTTGCCGTGAGCATAATATCAATGTTTGAGGGAGAGTTTGTCTGTTCTAAGTTGTTCTGGCTGTCCTCCTCTGCATAGGGTACACCTGGTGTCATATCTATTTTGTCTCCTGGCTGTGGAGATAATTTGCCACGCTTGTCACTCTTGCACAAAGATTGTGACAGCATGGGTGCTGTGAAGTGATCACTGCACCTGAACTGTGAAGAGTGTAGAATTTTGTAGGAATTCTGTGTGTCAGCTTTTTTGCCAGCCCAACAGGTCAAGTCAGCTCTTTTCCAGAAAGTGGGCTGTGTGTTACATAAACCTGGCATCAAGTGCATCAGTTCTGAATCAGCGGTTTTGGGCCGGTCATTGAACTTCAAACGGCTCACCTTGGAATCTGTACGCTCATACAATTTATGAAACACAGGACCGTCCCATTCATCATGTAATGGTTCTTGATGTTCCAGCTCTGAATGCCTTTCTAATATTTGTCTGTCTTGGCAAGTGAAAGAGCACAGTTTACATTGGAACTGAACCAGGTCCATTATCCCTGTGTCATTAGTAGGACTCCCATGTTGTTGCTGGTTGTGTGTCTTTAAGTGCATAACATTTAAGTGTGCTTCAAGTGCCTCTTGAGTCAGTGCTACATAGCTACACTCCTCACAGCAGTAATAGTGCTTTACATTCTCATGTGCTCTGGCATGCTGGACAAAGGTTTTAGGGCATTTGCTTGCAAATACACACTGATGGCATTGTAATGTGGCATCCCTGCCTTGGTTTTCAAGATTGTTGAGACCTTTGATTTCCTCCATGAGTTTTTCGAGCCTCTCCTGGTGAATAATGATGTGCTTCATGAGGGAACTGCTATCGCAGAACGAACGCCCACACTCCCTGCATATAAAGGGATACGGAACACTCTGCTCCTGATCATGCCCATTTAAATGATACATCATATGTCTATGCAAATGCATTTTCTCCTGGAAATTAACATTGCACAGTGCGAACAGTGGATCCGACTCAGAATGTTCTGTCTTCAGTTGTTCAGGTTTAGCATTAAAATTGCATGCTTCTTCAGAGTCGTTTTGCGCATGGCAACCTTTTCCTGCGTTGAACTTGTTACCAAATAGCAGCTCGGAGTCCAGAGTTGTGCTGCTGGGGTGATCTTTCAGTGACTCCTTGGGACATTTTAAATTAGTCTTTTTACCAAAATAAACATATTTGTTGGCACTGTCAAATTTGTCTACATCGATGCCACCGGGGGAACCTTTGTGCGTGTGATCTAAGCTGTTCTCTGCAGTGCCAGGCGCCCCCCTCACACGTGTGTTGTTCTTCCTCTCAATTTGGCTTGTTAAAAGAGGTGTCACTCTGGCCTTTCTCTGCAGCCGTCTGTTAACACTGTGGCCATTCCTCAAGGAGTGCACAAGCTCTTTCGCTGAATCCCATCTGGTCGCCTCCGTCTCATCATAATCATCTGAGCAGCCCTCCGACAACTCTGTGTTTACGTCCCGTAGAGCTCTTGTTTTCACCGCCTTGTTTATCAGAGGCCGACTAATGTGCATCTGGTCCGAACTGTCACCTGACAGAGTGGAACGGGGCAGTTTAGACTCATTCTCTTCGGCGTGAGAAGGTGGCGCGTTGGCACCTGCTGGCTGTGTGGGCAGTGTTTTCAGGACGAGTCCCGCTGCGTTCTTCCAAGCGTCTGATTGAAGCTCACTGGGTGGCAGCGACACCTGAGGGCTCGTGTCCTTCTCCGGTTGCCGCGCGGCGTCCAGGACATTGTTGGAGGCAACGGTGCCTTTGTTCAGGACCCGGCGCACCTCTGAGGTGGGGTGTGAAGCAGGTCCATTAACAAGTGTTCCTGAAGGCAATGAATCGCCTGCACGGGGAACAGCAGGGACACCGCTGTATACAAATGGATTTGGCTGGGCTCCATTTAAAGGATTTTCATGTTCGTCCGAGGACAGGCCCTTGGCATTGTTCTTCGGGGAGGAGGATGTGTGACTCCGTAATGGCACCTGAGTGGGACCCGGGCTGTCACAGGCTGATTTCACATCTTTGTCCTCTTGTGCGTTCAGCTTCAGATCAGACATAGCAGCAATGTTTTCTGAGAAGGAGAAAATAACAACGACATTAATAACAACATATCACAATATATGATGTATGCACTCCACACATGCTGTAGAACAGTGGTTCCCCAACTTTTCATGTCGAGCCCCGAAAAAGAGATTAGACTTTTTGTCCGGGACCAAACTAGTGAAAATAGCCGATCTGCAAGCACACAACGCATCACCTATTTTCACTACTTCTTAATTATATATATTCTATATATATGGCATTTCTTTTTTTCTTTTTTATATTTAATATGTTTTTATATTTTGAGATATATCCACCTGTTTCCGCAAGAATTTACTGTAGCATTATTTGCGGGACACTTCCGGTTAACAGCAGACATACAAGCTCACGTCGCGTCGCAGATGCAACCGTTGTGAGCTTGTTGTGGATATATATTTTTTGAAATGTAGGAAAAGAAAATGTGATTTTTACTCTAGTCGTGACCCATAGAAATTGGTCCGTGACCCACAAATGGGTCCCCACCCACTGTTTGGGAAACAGTGTTGTAGAAGATCACTTCAGTGTACATTAAGGTTACGCATGAAGGGAATTTTAAAAATGCTAATTTCTTTCCGCCAAGATATGATGATGGGCGACCTGCGGTGCAAAATGCCTTCTTCAGGGAGTCTCTGGTTGGAGTCGTGGCTGGCAGGACTGTATCATCTGTGTTATTCCCCTACTCTCTGTCTGCCTTCCCTGTCTTTCTTTCACTGCCACAATCAAAATAAAGCAGAAATGCTGAAAAGAAAAATCACAATAAAAAAATTAATCTTCGTTTTTCCTTATCCACAATGCCAACAACGTGCTGTTCTTAAAAGTGCAGTTTTGGGGGTGTATTCCCACACTTGACCCGAT